>NW_028322261.1:2243585-2564097 GCF_059928025.1 Delphinapterus leucas
GCCACTTCTATTCCTGGTGCTACCTCTACTACTGCTGCTACTACTAGTAGTCTAGTGCATGGCAAATACTACTATTACTACTACTTCTGCTGCTGCTACTACTGCTACTACTAGTATCAATACTACTATCCCAGTGCATGGCAAATCTACTAGTACTACACCTATTAGTGCTAATGCTAATACTGCTACTTGAACACTGCAGGGCCAATCTGCTGCTACTACTACCGACGTTGCTGCTAATTCTACTTCTGCTGCTACCAATACAACTACTACTCCTAGTACCCCAGTGCATTTCAAATACTACCAATATTACCAGTACAGTTGCTACTACTACAGCTGCTGCTACTAGTACTATTACTAGCCCAGTCCATGCCAAATACTACTACTATTACCACTGCTGCTACTTCTGCTACTATAACTGCTGTTGCTCTTACGACTACTTCTGCTACTACTACTGCTACCGCTTCTAATTCTACTGTTGCTGCTACTACTACTATTACGACTGCTACTAGCCCAGGGCATGGCAAATACTACTACTATTATTACTACTGCTGCTGCTGCTACTACTTCTACTAGTACTTCTATTACTTGTAGTCTAGTGCATGGGAAATACTACTTCTATTACTACTCCTGTTGCTGCTGCTAATACTGCTACTACTACTCCCAATACTACTAGCTTAGTGCATGGGAAATCTGCTACTACTACTGCTGTATCTGCTACCGCTACTACTACTACTACTGGCCAGCTCCAGGGCAAATCTGCTGCTACTACTTCTGTTGCTGCTGCCACTTCTACTGCTCTTGCTACAACTACTACTACTGCTACTACTAGTAGTCCAGTGTATGGTAAATCCTAATACTACTAGTACTACTGCTGATGCAGCTTCTAGTGTTACTGCTACTACTGCTACTACTGCTAGTCCAGTGTATTGCAAATATAATTCTATTACTACTACTGCTGATGCTGCTACTACTGCTACTACTAATATCAATAGTACCAGCCAATTTCATGGCAAACCTACTACTACTCTTGCTATTGCTGCTGCTGCTACTACTACTGCTAAACCAGTGCATGGCAGATGCTACTACTATTACCACTACTGCTGCTGCTGCTGCTACTACTGCTGCTAATAGTAGTCCAGTGCGTGGCAAATACTACTAATATTACCACTACTGACGCTGCTACTACTTCTACTACTACTATGAATATTACTAGCCCATTGCAAGGCAAATCTACTATTTCTACTGCTATTCCTAACACTTTTACTACTACTACTGGCCCAGTGCAGGGAAAATCTGCTGCTACTTCTAGTGCTGCCCCTGCCACTTCTATTGCTGCTGCTACAGCTACTACTATTACAACTATTGACTAGTGCATCAACAATACTACTACTATTAATATTACTGCTGCTTCTGGTGCTACTACTGCTACTACTATTTGTCCAGTAAATGGCAAATACTACTACTCTTACTACTGCTTCTGATGCTGTTACTACTGCTACTGCTACCATAAATACTACTAGCCCAATCTATTACTCCTACTGCTATTGCTGCTTCTTGTCCTACTACTACTGCCAACTGCAGTGCAAGTTAGCTGCTACTACTACTGTTGCTGCTGTCACATCTACTGATGCTGATCCCACTACTACTACTACGACGACTAGTCCAGTGCATGGCAAATACTACTACAATTACCACTACTGGTTCTACTACAGCAGCTGCTATTTCTACTGCTGCTGCTACTACTAGTGTACTACTAGCCCAGTGCATGTCAAATATACTACTAATACTGCTATTCCTGCTTCCGCTACTATTACTACTGGCCCACTGCAGGGCAAATCTTCTGCTACTACTACTGCTTCTGCTGTCCGTTCTACTGCTGCTGCTTCCACTACTACTACAACTTCTACTAGTAGCCCAGCGCATGGCCAATACTACTACTATGATGATTACTGCTGCTACTACTAGTACTGCTGATGCTAATTTGATTGCTGCTGCTACTACTACTACTATTAGTTCAGTGTATGTCAAATGCTAGTACTATTACTACTACCGCAGCTGCTGCTACTTCTGATACTACTTCTGCTACTACAGGTAGTGCAGTGAATGGCAAATACTATTAACACTACTGCTCAGGCTGCTGCTACTACTGCTACTACTACTGCTACTACTACTAGCACTGTTGCTGCTAATTCTACTGATGCTGCTGCTCTATGTGCTGCTACTACTACTACTAGTCAATGCATGGCAAATACTACTACTATTACTGCTTCTGCTGCTACTACTTCTGCTACTACTGCTACTATTAGTAGTCCAGTGTATATCAAATACTACTAGTATCACCACGACTGCTGCTACTACTTCGACTGCCGCTGCTACTTCTCCTGCTGCTCGTATTACTACAGCTACTACTAGCCCAGTGCGTGGTAAATACTACTACTATTACTACCACTGCTGCTTCTGCAGCTACTATTGCTACTACTACAAGTCCAGTGCATTGCAAACACATTGCTATTACTAGTAGTGCATTGCATTTAAAATACTACTATAATTACTACGTCTGCTGCTACTACTGTTACTACTAGTAGTACAGTGCATGGTAAATACAACTACAATTAATACTAATGCTGCTGCTGCTACCACTGCTACTACTAGTAGTAAATTGCATGGCAAATACAACTAATATTACTACAACTGCTGTTGCTACTACTGCTACTACTAATATGAATACCACTAGGCCAGAGCATGGCAAATCTACTACTACAATTGCTATTGCTGCTACTGCTACTACTACTACTTACCCAGGGCGTGCCAAATACAACTACTGTTACCACTACTGCTGCTACTACTGCTGCAACTACTACTGCTACTGTTTCTAATTCTACTGCTTTTACTACAACTACTACTACTACTACTATCCCAGGGCACGGGAAATAATACTACTATTATTACTACTGCTGCTGCTGCTGCTACTATGGCTACTACTGCTATCAATACTACTAGCCAGTGCATGGCAAGTCTACTACTACTACTGCTATTGCTGCTACTTCCACTCCTACTACTGGCCAACTGCCAGGCAAATCTTCTACCACTTCTGCTGCTGCAATCACTGGTACTACTACAAATACTAGCCTATTGCATATCAAATACTACTAGTATTAACACTACTGCTGCTACTCCTCCTACTGCTGCTACGACTACTACTGCTGCTACTTTTTCTCTTAGTAGCCCAGTGCATGGAATACAGTACTTCTATAACTATGCTTATGTCTGCAGTTTATATTACTGCTACTACAACTGCTACTCCTAGTAGAGCAGTGCATGGCAAATACTACTACTACTACTACTTCTGCTGCTGCTGATACTACTGCTACTACTTCTGCTAGTACTAGTAGTCCAGTGCATGGCAAATACTACAACTATTACTACTACTGCTGCTGCTGATACTACTGCTACTACTACCATCAATACTACTAGCTCAGTGCATGGCAAATCTACTACTACTACTGCTATTGCTGCTACTTCCACTCCTACTACTGGCCCACTGCCAGGCAAATCTTCTACCACTTCTACTGCTGGTGCGACCACTAGTACTACTACAAATACTAGCCTATTGCATTGCAAATATTACTACTATTAACACTACTGCTGCTACTCCCACTACTGCTGCTACTCCTACTACTGCTGCTACTTGTACCCTTAGTAGCTCAGTGCATGGAGAATACTACTTGTATAACTACTCCTGTGTCTACTGTTTCTATTACTGCTACCACTGCAGCTACTACTAGTAGACCATTGCATGGCAAATACTACTACTATTACTACTGCTGCTGCTGCTGATACTTCTGCTACTACTTCTGCTAGTACTAGTAGTCCAGTGCATGGCAAATACTACTTCTATTATTACTACTGCTGCTACTGCTACTACTATCCATCCTACTAGCTCAGTGCATGGCAAATCTAGTACTAGTACTTCTATTGCTACTACTGCTACTACTCCTAATGTCACACTGCAGGGCAACTCTGGTGCTACTACTACTGCTGCTGCGGTCAATTCTAATGCTGTTGCTCCCATTATTACTACTGCTACTACTAGTAGTCCAGTGCATGGCAAATACTACTACTATTACCACAACTGCTGCTACTACTACTGCTGCTGCTATTTCTACTACTACTACTAGTCCAGTGCATGGCAAACACTAGTGCTATTACTAATACTGCTGCTGCTGCTCCTCCTACTTCTACTATTACTGCTACTACTAGCAGTCCTTTGCATTGTAAATACTACTACTATTACTACTACTGCTGCTAGTACGGCTACTACAATGATCTATAATACTAACCCAGTGCATGACAAATCTACTATTACTACTTCTATTGCGGCTACTGCTACTACTACTGCTAGACCAGTGCATGGCAGATACTACTACTATTACCACTATTGCTTCTACTTCTAGTACTGCTGCTTCTACTACGTCTGCTACTTCTTCTACATCTGCTGCTGCTACTACTACTCATCCTAGCTCTGTTCGTGGAAAATACTGCTACTACAACTGATGCTGATGCTGCTGCTACTACTGCCACTACTAATACCAATACTACTCGACCAGTGCATGGTAAATCTACTACTACCCTTGCTAGTGCTGTGACTGCTCCTACTAGTAGCAGCCCAGTGAATAGCAAATACTACTACTATTACCACTACTGCTGCTGCTATTACTACTGCAGCAACTAGTAGTGCTGCTGCTGCTGCTGCTACTACTACTATCTCCGTGCATGGCAAATACTTCTACTATTACTACTACTGCTGCTGCTGCTGCTACTACTACTACTACTCCTGCTACTGATAGTAGTGCAGTGCATGGCAAGTACTACTACTGTTTCTACTACTGCTGCTGCCACTTTTATTGCTGTCACTACCACTACTGCTACTACTAGTACTCCAGTGTATGGCAAATACTGCTTCTATTACTACTACTGCTGCCGTTGCTGCTACTGCTACTACTACTGCTACAACTTGCACCCAGTAAATTGCAAACATTACAACTATTACTTCTACTGCTGCTGCTGCTTCTACTGATACTACTGCTACTGCTTCTACTTCTCCTGCTGCTGCTTCTACTACTACCACTACTAGTCCCAGTGCAAGGTAAATAATACGATTATTACGACTACTGCTGCTTCTGCTAGTACTGCTGCTACTACTGCTACTACTGGTAGTCCAGTGCATGAAAAATACTCTTACTACTACTGCTGCAGCTGCTGCTACTACTGCTGCTACTACTGCTACTACTAGTGATCCAGTGCATGGCAAATACAACAAATATTACTACTACTGATGTTGCCTCTACTACTGCTAATACTACTATCAATGCTACTAGCCAGTGCATGGCAAATATACTACTACTGCTGCTATTGCTGCTACTTCCACTACTACTACTGGCCCACTGCTGGGCAAATCATCTGCCACTTCTACTGCTGCTGCTGCTACAACTACTACTACTACTACTAGCCCATTGCATCTCAAATACTACTACTATTACCACTACTGCTGTTAGTCCTACTACTGCTGCTAGTCCTATTACAGCTGCTACTTGTACTATTACTATCCCAGTGCACGGAATGTACTACTAGTAAAGCTACTCCTACGTCTGCTTTTTCTACTACTGCTTCTGCTACTGCTACTACTAGTCGACCAGTGTGTGGCAAATACTACTACTATTACTACTACTGCTGCTGCTGCTACTACTGCTACTACTACTGCTATTACTAGTAGTCCAGGGAATGGCAAATACTACTACTACTATCACTACTACTGCTGCTGCTGCTACTACTACTGCTCCTTCTACTGCAACTACTAGTAGTCCAGTCCTTGGCAAATACTACTACTATGACTATGACTGCTGCTAATGCTACCACTGCTACTACTACTAATCCTGTCCGTGGCAAATGCTACTCTATTACTACTACTGCTGCAGCAGCGGCTACTGCTACTACTAATATCAATACTACGAGCCCAGTGCATGGCAAGTCTACCTCTACTGTTACTATTGCTGCTACTGCTACTACTACTTCTTACCCAGTGCATGGCAGATACTACTTCTATTACCACTGCTGCTGCTACCTCTACTGCTGCTGCAGCTACATCTACTGCTGCTGCTATTACTATTACTACTTCTACTACTAGCACAGTGCGTGGCAAATAGTACTAATATTACTACTACCGCTGCTGCTGTTGCTATGACTTCTAGTACTACTGCTACTACTAGTAATCCAGTGTGTCGCAAATACTATTCATACTACTACTGCTGCTGTTGCTACTACTACTATCAATACTACTAGCCCAGTGCATGGCCAATATACTACTACTACTGCTATAGCTGCTACTGCTACTACTACTAGTGGCCCACTGCAGGGCATATCTGCTGCTACTCTTACTGCTGCTTATGCCATTTCTATTCCTGGTGCTACCTCTACTACTGCTGCTACTACTAGTAGTCTAGTGCATGGCAAATACTACTATTACTACTACTTCTGCTGCTGCTACTACTGCTACTACTAGTATCAATACTACTATCCCAGTGCATGGCAAATCTACTAGTACTACACCTATTAGTGCTAATGCTAATACTGCTACTTGCACACTGCAGGGCCAATCTGCTGCTACTACTACCGACGTTGCTGCTAATTCTACTTCTGCTGCTACCAATACAACTACTACTCCTAGTACCCCAGTGCATTTCAAATACTACCAACATTACCAGTACTGTTGCTACTACTACTGCTGCTGCTACTAGTACTATTACTAGCCCAGTCCATGCCAAATACTACGACTATTACCACTGCTGCTACTTCTGCTACTATTACTGCTCTTGCTCTTACGACTACTTCTGCTACTACTACTGCTACCGCTTCTAATTCTACTGTTGCTGCTACTACTACTAGCCCAGGGCATGGCAAATACTACTACTATTATTACTACTGCTGCTGCTGCTACTACTTCTACTAGTACTTCTATTACTTGTAGTCTAGTGCATGGGAAATACTACTTCTATTACTACTCCTGTTGCTGCTGCTAATACTGCTACTACTACTCCCAATACTACTAGCTTAGTGCATGGGAAATCTGCTACTACTACTGCTGTATCTGCTACCGCTACTACTACTACTACTGGCCAGCTCCAGGGCAAATCTGCTGCTACTACTTCTGTTGCTGCTGCCACTTCTACTGCTCTTGCTACAACTACTACTACTGCTACTACTAGTAGTCCAGTGTATGGTAAATCCTAATACTACTAGTACTACTGCTGATGCAGCTTCTAGTGTTACTGCTACTACTGCTACTACTGCTAGTCCAGTGTATTGCAAATATAATTCTATTACTACTACTGCTGATGCTGCTACTACTGCTACTACTAATATCAATAGTACCAGCCAATTTCATGGCAAACCTACTACTACTCTTGCTATTGCTGCTGCTGCTACTACTACTGCTAAACCAGTGCATGGCAGATGCTACTACTATTACCACTACTGCTGCTGCTGCTGCTACTACTGCTGCTAATAGTAGTCCAGTGCGTGGCAAATACTACTAATATTACCACTACTGACGCTGCTACTACTTCTACTACTACTATGAATATTACTAGCCCATTGCAAGGCAAATCTACTATTTCTACTGCTATTCCTAACACTTTTACTACTACTACTGGCCCAGTGCAGGGAAAATCTGCTGCTACTTCTAGTGCTGCCCCTGCCACTTCTATTGCTGCTGCTACAGCTACTACTATTACAACTATTGACTAGTGCATCAACAATACTACTACTATTAATATTACTGCTGCTTCTGGTGCTACTACTGCTACTACTATTTGTCCAGTAAATGGCAAATACTACTACTCTTACTACTGCTTCTGATGCTGTTACTACTGCTACTGCTACCATAAATACTACTAGCCCAATCTATTACTCCTACTGCTATTGCTGCTTCTTGTCCTACTACTACTGCCAACTGCAGTGCAAGTTAGCTGCTACTACTACTGTTGCTGCTGTCACATCTACTGATGCTGATCCCACTACTACTACTACGACGACTAGTCCAGTGCATGGCAAATACTACTACAATTACCACTACTGGTTCTACTACAGCAGCTGCTATTTCTACTGCTGCTGCTACTACTAGTGTACTACTAGCCCAGTGCATGTCAAATATACTACTAATACTGCTATTCCTGCTTCCGCTACTATTACTACTGGCCCACTGCAGGGCAAATCTTCTGCTACTACTACTGCTTCTGCTGTCCGTTCTACTGCTGCTGCTTCCACTACTACTACAACTTCTACTAGTAGCCCAGCGCATGGCCAATACTACTACTATGATGATTACTGCTGCTACTACTAGTACTGCTGATGCTAATTTGATTGCTGCTGCTACTACTACTACTATTAGTTCAGTGTATGTCAAATGCTAGTACTATTACTACTACCGCAGCTGCTGCTACTTCTGATACTACTTCTGCTACTACAGGTAGTGCAGTGAATGGCAAATACTATTAACACTACTGCTCAGGCTGCTGCTACTACTGCTACTACTACTGCTACTACTACTAGCACTGTTGCTGCTAATTCTACTGATGCTGCTGCTCTATGTGCTGCTACTACTACTACTAGTCAATGCATGGCAAATACTACTACTATTACTGCTTCTGCTGCTACTACTTCTGCTACTACTGCTACTATTAGTAGTCCAGTGTATATCAAATACTACTAGTATCACCACGACTGCTGCTACTACTTCGACTGCCGCTGCTACTTCTCCTGCTGCTCGTATTACTACAGCTACTACTAGCCCAGTGCGTGGTAAATACTACTACTATTACTACCACTGCTGCTTCTGCAGCTACTGGTGCTACTACTATTGCTACTACTACAAGTCCAGTGCATTGCAAACACATTGCTATTACTAGTAGTGCATTGCATTTAAAATACTACTATAATTACTACGTCTGCTGCTACTACTGTTACTACTAGTAGTACAGTGCATGGTAAATACAACTACAATTAATACTAATGCTGCTGCTGCTACCACTGCTACTACTAGTAGTAAATTGCATGGCAAATACAACTAATATTACTACAACTGCTGTTGCTACTACTGCTACTACTAATATGAATACCACTAGGCCAGAGCATGGCAAATCTACTACTACAATTGCTATTGCTGCTACTGCTACTACTACTACTTACCCAGGGCGTGCCAAATACAACTACTGTTACCACTACTGCTGCTACTACTGCTGCAACTACTACTGCTACTGTTTCTAATTCTACTGCTTTTGCTACTACTACTACTACTACTATCCCAGGGCATGGCAAATAATACTACTATTATTACTACTGCTGCTGCTGCTGCTACTACGGCTACTACTGCTATCAATACTACTAGCCAGTGCATGGCAAGTCTACTACTACTACTGCTATTGCTGCTACTTCCACTCCTACTACTGGCCAACTGCCAGGCAAATCTTCTACCACTTCTGCTGCTGCGATCACTGGTACTACTACAAATACTAGCCTATTGCATATCAAATACTACTAGTATTAACACTACTGCTGCTACTCCTCCTACTGCTGCTACGACTACTACTGCTGCTACTTTTTCTCTTAGTAGCCCAGTGCATGGAATATAGTACTTCTATAACTACGCTTATGTCTGCAGTTTATATTACTGCTACTACAACTGCTACTCCTAGTAGACCAGTGCATGGCAAATACTACTACTACTACTACTTCTGCTGCTGCTGATACTACTGCTACTACTTCTGCTAGTACTAGTAGTCCAGTGCATGGCAAATACTACAACTATTACTACTACTGCTGCTGCTGATACTACTGCTACTACTACCATCAATACTACTAGCTCAGTGCATGGCAAATCTACTACTACTACTGCTATTGCTGCTACTTCCACTCCTACTACTGGCCCACTGCCAGGCAAATCTTCTACCACTTCTACTGCTGGTGCGACCACTAGTACTACTACAAATACTAGCCTATTGCATTGCAAATACTACTACTATTAACACTACTGCTGCTACTCCCACTACTGCTGCTACTCCTACTACTGCTGCTACTTGTACCCTTAGTAGCTCAGTGCATGGAGAATACTACTTGTATAACTACTCCTGTGTCTACTGTTTCTATTACTGCTACCACTGCAGCTACTACTAGTAGACCATTGCATGGCAAATACTACTACTATTACTACTGCTGCTGCTGCTGATTCTACTGCTACTACTTCTGCTAGTACTAGCAGTCCAGTGCATGGCAAATACTACTTCTATTATTACTACTGCTGCTACTGCTACTACTATCCATCCTACTAGCTCAGTGCATGGCAAATCTAGTACTAGTACTTCTATTGCTACTACTGCTACTACACCTAATGTCACACTGCAGGGCAACTCTGGTGCTACTACTACTGCTGCTGCGGTCAATTCTAATGCTATTGCTCCCATTATTACTACTGCTACTACTAGTAGTCCAGTGCATGGCAAATACTACTAATATTACTACTGCTGCTGCTGCTGATTCTACTGCTACTACTTCTGCTAGTACTAGCAGTCCAGTGCATGGCAAATACTACTTCTATTATTACTACTGCTGCTACTGCTACTACTATCCATCCTACTAGCTCAGTGCATGGCAAATCTAGTACTAGTACTTCTATTGCTACTACTGCTACTACTCCTAATGTCACACTGCAGGGCAACTCTGGTGCTACTACTACTGCTGCTGCGGTCAATTCTAATGCTGTTGCTCCCATTATTACTACTGCTACTACTAGTAGTCCAGTGCATGGCAAATACTACTACTATTACCACAACTGCTGCTACTACTACTGCTGCTGCTATTTCTACTACTACTACTAGTCCAGTGCATGGCAAACACTAGTGCTATTACTAATACTGCTGCTGCTGCTCCTCCTACTTCTACTATTACTGCTACTACTAGCAGTCCTTTGCATTGCAAATACTACTAGTATTACTACTGCTGCTGCTAGTACTGCTACTACAATGATCTATAATACTAACCCAGTGCATGGCAAATCTACTATTACTACTTCTATTGCGGCTACTGCTACTACTACTGCTAGACCAGTGCATGGCAGATACTAGTACTATTACCACTATTGCTTCTACTTCTAGTACTGCTGCTTCTACTACGGCTGCTGCTTCTTCTACAGCTGCTGCTGCTACTACTACTCATCCTAGCCCTGTTCGTGGAAAATACTGCTACTATTACTACTACTGATGCTGCTGCTACTACTGCCACTACTAATACCAATACTACTCGACCAGTGCATGGTAAATCTACTACTACTCTTGCTAGTGCTCTGACTGCTCCTACTAGTAGCAGCCCAGTGAATAGCAAATACTACTACTATTACCACTACTGCTGCTGCTATTACTACTGCAGCAACTAGTAGTGCTGCTGCTGCTGCTGCTACAACTACTATCTCCGTGCATGGCAAATACTTCTACTATTACTACTAGTGCTGCTGCTGCTACTACTACTACTACTACTACTCCTACCACTGATAGTAGTGCAGTGCATGGCAAGTACTACTACTGTTTCTACTACTGCTGCTGCCACTTTTGTTGCTGTCACTACCACTACTGCTACTACTAGTACTCCAGTGTATGGCAAATACTGCTTCTATTACTACTACTGCTGCCGTTGCTGCTACTGCTACTACTACTGCTACAACTTGCACCCAGTAAATTGCAAACATTACAACTATTACTTCTACTGAGGCTGCTGCTTCTACTGATACTACTGCTACTGCTTCTACTTCTCCTGCTGCTGCTTCTACTACTACCACTACTAGTCCCAGTGCAAGGTAAATAATACGATTATTACGACTACTGCTGCTTCTGCTAGTACTGCTGCTACTACTGCTACTACTGGTAGTCCAGTGCATGAAAAATACTCTTACTACTACTGCTGCAGCTGCTGCTACTACTGCTGCTACTACTGCTACTACTAGTGATCCAGTGCATGGCAAATACAACAAATATTACTACTACTGATGTTGCCTCTACTACTGCTAATACTACTATCAATGCTACTAGCCAGTGCATGGCAAATATACTACTACTGCTGCTATTGCTGCTACTTCCACTACTACTACTGGCCCACTGCTGGGCAAATCATCTGCCACTTCTACTGCTGCTGCTGCTACAACTACTACTACTACTACTAGCCCATTGCATCTCAAATACTACTACTATTACCACTACTGCTGTTAGTCCTACTACTGCTGCTAGTCCTATTACTGCTGCTACTTGTACTATTACTATCCCAGTGCATGGAATGTACTACTAGTAAAGCTACTCCTACGTCTGCTTTTTCTACTACTGCTTCTGCTACTGCTACTACTAGTAGACCAGTGTGTGGCAAATACTACTACTATTACTACTGCTGCTGCTGCTACTACTGCTATTACTAGTAGTCCAGGGAATGGCAAATACTACTACTATCACTACTACTGCTGCTGCTGCTACTACTACTGCTCCTTCTACTGCAACTACTAGTAGTCCAGCCCTTGGCAAATACTACTACTATGACTATGACTGCTGCTAATGCTACCACTGCTACTACTACTAATCCTGTCCGTGGCAAATGCTACTCTATTACTACTACTGCTGCAGCAGCGGCTACTGCTACTACTAATATCAATACTACGAGCCCAGTGCATGGCAAGTCTACCTCTACTGTTACTATTGCTGCTACTGCTACTACTACTTCTTACGCAGTGCATGGCAGATACTACTTCTATTACCACTGTTGCTGCTACCTCTACTGCTGCTGCAGCTACATCTACTGCTGCTGCTATTTCTATTACTACTTCTACTACTAGCACAGTGCGTGGCAAATAGTACTAGTATTACTACTACCTCTGCTGCTGTTGCTATGACTTCTAGTACTACTGCTATTACTAGTAATCCAGTGTGTCGCAAATACTATTCATACTACTACTGCTGCTGTTGCTACTACTACTATCAATACTACTAGCCCAGTGCATGGCCAATATACTACTACTACTGCTATAGCTGCTACTGCTACTACTACTAGTGGCCCACTGCAGGGCAAATCTGCTGCTACTCTTACTGCTGCTTATGCCACTTCTATTCCTGGTGCTACCTCTACTACTGCTGCTACTACTAGTAGTCTAGTGCATGGCAAATACTACTATTACTACTACTTCTGCTGCTGCTACTACTGCTACTACTAGTATCAATACTACTATCCCAGTGCATGGCAAATCTACTAGTACTACACCTATTAGTGCTAATGCTAATACTGCTACTTGAACACTGCAGGGCCAATCTGCTGCTACTACTACCGACGTTGCTGCTAATTCTACTTCTGCTGCTACCAATACAACTACTACTCCTAGTACCCCAGTGCATTTCAAATACTACCAATATTACCAGTACAGTTGCTACTACTACAGCTGCTGCTACTAGTACTATTACTAGCCCAGTCCATGCCAAATACTACTACTATTACCACTGCTGCTACTTCTGCTACTATAACTGCTGTTGCTCTTACGACTACTTCTGCTACTACTACTGCTACCGCTTCTAATTCTACTGTTGCTGCTACTACTACTATTACGACTGCTACTAGCCCAGGGCATGGCAAATAATACTACTATTATTACTACTGCTGCTGCTGCTACTACTTCTACTAGTACTTCTATTACTTGTAGTCTAGTGCATGGGGAATACTACTTCTATTACTACTCCTGCTGCTGCTGCTAATACTGCTACTACTACTACCAATACTACTAGCTTAGTGCATGGGAAATCTGCTACTACTACTGCTGTATCTGCTACCGCTACTACTACTACTACTGGCCAGCTCCAGGGTAAATCTGCTGCTACTACTTCTGTTGCTGCTGCCACTTCTACTGCTCTTGCTACAACTACTACAACTGCTACTACTAGTAGTCCAGTGTATGGTAAATCCTAATACTACTAGTACTACTGCTGATGCAGCTTCTAGTGTTACTGCTACTACTGCTACTAGTGCTAGTCCAGTGTATTGCAAATATAATTCTATTACTACTACTGCTGATGCTGCTACTACTGCTACTACTAATATCAATAGTACCAGCCAATTTCATGGCAAACCTACTACTACTATTGCTATTGCTGCTGCTGCTACTACTACTGCTAACCCAGTGCATGGCAGATGCTACTACTATTACCACTACTGCTGCTGCTGCTGCTACTACTGCTGCCAATAGTAGTCCAGTGCGTGGCAAATACTACTAATATTACTACTACTGCTGCTGCTACTACTTCTACTACTACTATGAATATTACTAGCCCATTGCAAGGCAAATCTACTATTTCTACTTCTATTCCTAACACTTTTACTACTACTACTGGCCCAGTGCAGGGAAAATCTGCTGCTACTTCTAGTGCTGCCCCTGCCACTTCTATTGCTGCTGCTACAGCTACTACTATTACAACTATTGACTAGTGCATCAACAATACTACTACTATTAATATTACTGCTGCTTCTGGTGCTACTGCTGCTACTACTATTTGTCCAGTAAATGGCAAATACTACTACTCTTACTACTGCTTCTGATGCTGTTACTACTGCTACTACTACCATCAATACTACTAGCCCAATCTATTACTCCTACTGCTATTGCTGCTTCTTGTCCTACTACTACTGCCAACTGCAGTGCAAGTTAGCTGCTACTACTACTGTTGCTGCTGTCACATCTACTGATGCTGATCCCACTACTACTACTACGACGACTAGTCCAGTGCATGGCAAATACTACTACAATTACCACTACTGGTTCTACTACAGCAGCTGCTATTTCTACTGCTGCTGCTTCTACTAGTGTACTACCAGCCCAGTGCATGGCAAATGGTACTACTATTATTACTACTGCTGCTTCTGCTACTACTACTGCTAGTACTAGCAGTCCAGTGCATTTAAAATTCTACTACTATTTCTATTACTGCTGCTGCTACTACTGATGCTCCTACTACTGCTACTACTAGTAATCCAGTGCATGGCAAATATTATTAATAGTAATACTGCTGCTGCTGCTACTACTACTATAAATACTACTAGCCCAGTGCATGTCAAATATACTACTAATACTGCTATTCCTGCTTCCGCTACTATTACTACTGGCCCACTGCAGGGCAAATCTTCTGCTACTACTACTGCTTCTGCTGTCCGTTCTACTGCTGCTGCTTCCACTACTACTACAACTTCTACTAGTAGCCCAGCGCATGGCCAATACTACTACTATGATGATTACTGCTGCTACTACTAGTACTGCTGATGCTAATTTGATTGCTGCTGCTACTACTACTACTATTAGTTCAGTGTATGTCAAATGCTAGTACTATTACTACTACCGCAGCTGCTGCTACTTCTGATACTACTTCTGCTACTACAGGTAGTGCAGTGAATGGCAAATACTATTAACACTACTGCTCAGGCTGCTGCTACTACTGCTACTACTACTGCTACTACTACTAGCACTGTTGCTGCTAATTCTACTGATGCTGCTGCTCTATGTGCTGCTACTACTACTACTAGTCAATGCATGGCAAATACTACTACTATTACTGCTTCTGCTGCTACTACTTCTGCTACTACTGCTACTATTAGTAGTCCAGTGTATATCAAATACTACTAGTATCACCACGACTGCTGCTACTACTTCGACTGCCGCTGCTACTTCTCCTGCTGCTCGTATTACTACAGCTACTACTAGCCCAGTGCGTGGTAAATACTACTACTATTACTACCACTGCTGCTTCTGCAGCTACTATTGCTACTACTACAAGTCCAGTGCATTGCAAACACATTGCTATTACTAGTAGTGCATTGCATTTAAAATACTACTATAATTACTACGTCTGCTGCTACTACTGTTACTACTAGTAGTACAGTGCATGGTAAATACAACTACAATTAATACTAATGCTGCTGCTGCTACCACTGCTACTACTAGTAGTAAATTGCATGGCAAATACAACTAATATTACTACAACTGCTGTTGCTACTACTGCTACTACTAATATGAATACCACTAGGCCAGAGCATGGCAAATCTACTACTACAATTGCTATTGCTGCTACTGCTACTACTACTACTTACCCAGGGCGTGCCAAATACAACTACTGTTACCACTACTGCTGCTACTACTGCTGCAACTACTACTGCTACTGTTTCTAATTCTACTGCTTTTACTACTACTACTACTACTACTACTATCCCAGGGCACGGCAAATAATACTACTATTATTACTACTGCTGCTGCTGCTGCTACTACGGCTACTACTGCTATCAATACTACTAGCCAGTGCATGGCAAGTCTACTACTACTACTGCTATTGCTGCTACTTCCACTCCTACTACTGGCCAACTGCCAGGCAAATCTTCTACCACTTCTGCTGCTGCAATCACTGGTACTACTACAAATACTAGCCTATTGCATATCAAATACTACTAGTATTAACACTACTGCTGCTACTCCTCCTACTGCTGCTACGACTACTACTGCTGCTACTTTTTCTCTTAGTAGCCCAGTGCATGGAATATAGTACTTCTATAACTATGCTTATGTCTGCAGTTTATATTACTGCTACTACAACTGCTACTCCTAGTAGACCAGTGCATGGCAAATACTACTACTACTACTACTTCTGCTGCTGCTGATACTACTGCTACTACTTCTGCTAGTACTAGTAGTCCAGTGCATGGCAAATACTACAACTATTACTACTACTGCTGCTGCTGATACTACTGCTACTACTACCATCAATACTACTAGCTCAGTGCATGGCAAATCTACTACTACTACTGCTATTGCTGCTACTTCCACTCCTACTACTGGCCCACTGCCAGGCAAACCTTCTACCACTTCTACTGCTGGTGCAACCACTAGTACTACTACAAATACTAGCCTATTGCATTGCAAATATTACTACTATTAACACTACTGCTGCTACTCCCACTACTGCTGCTACTCCTACTACTGCTGCTACTTGTACCCTTAGTAGCTCAGTGCATGGAGAATACTACTTGTATAACTACTCCTGTGTCTACTGTTTCTATTACTGCTACCACTGCAGCTACTACTAGTAGACCATTGCATGGCAAATACTACTACTATTACTACTGCTGCTGCTGCTGATTCTACTGCTACTACTTCTGCTAGTACTAGCAGTCCAGTGCATGGCAAATACTACTTCTATTATTACTACTGCTGCTACTGCTACTACTATCCATCCTACTAGCTCAGTGCATGGCAAATCTAGTACTAGTACTTCTATTGCTACTACTGCTACTACACCTAATGTCACACTGCAGGGCAACTCTGGTGCTACTACTACTGCTGCTGCGGTCAATTCTAATGCTATTGCTCCCATTATTACTACTGCTACTACTAGTAGTCCAGTGCATGGCAAATACTACTAATATTACTACTGCTGCTGCTGCTGATTCTACTGCTACTACTTCTGCTAGTACTAGCAGTCCAGTGCATGGCAAATACTACTTCTATTATTACTACTGCTGCTACTGCTACTACTATCCATCCTACTAGCTCAGTGCATGGCAAATCTACTACTAGTACTTCTATTGCTACTACTGCTACTACTCCTAATGTCACACTGCAGGGCAACTCTGGTGCTACTACTACTGCTGCTGCGGTCAATTCTAATGCTGTTGCTCCCATTATTACTACTGCTACTACTAGTAGTCCAGTGCATGGCAAATACTACTACTATTACCACAACTGCTGCTACTACTACTGCTGCTGCTATTTCTACTACTACTACTAGTCCAGTGCATGGCAAACACTAGTGCTATTACTAATACTGCTGCTGCTGCTCCTCCTACTTCTACTATTACTGCTACTACTAGCAGTCCTTTGCATTGCAAATACTACTAGTATTACTACTGCTGCTGCTAGTACTGCTACTACAATGATCTATAATACTAACCCAGTGCATGGCAAATCTACTATTACTACTTCTATTGCGGCTACTGCTACTACTACTGCTAGACCAGTGCATGGCAGATACTAGTACTATTACCACTATTGCTTCTACTTCTAGTACTGCTGCTTCTACTACGGCTGCTGCTTCTTCTACAGCTGCTGCTGCTACTACTACTCATCCTAGCCCTGTTCGTGGAAAATACTGCTACTATTACTACTACTGATGCTGCTGCTACTACTGCCACTACTAATACCAATACTACTCGACCAGTGCATGGTAAATCTACTACTACTCTTGCTAGTGCTGTGACTGCTCCTACTAGTAGCAGCCCAGTGAATAGCAAATACTACTACTATTACCACTACTGCTGCTGCTATTACTACTGCAGCAACTAGTAGTGCTGCTGCTGCTGCTGCTACAACTACTATCTCCGTGCATGGCAAATACTTCTACTATTACTACTAGTGCTGCTGCTGCTACTACTACTACTACTACTACTCCTGCCACTGATAGTAGTGCAGTGCATGGCAAGTACTACTACTGTTTCTACTACTGCTGCTGCCACTTTTGTTGCTGTCACTACCACTACTGCTACTACTAGTACTCCAGTGTATGGCAAATACTGCTTCTATTACTACTACTGCTGCCGTTGCTGCTACTGCTACTACTACTGCTACAACTTGCACCCAGTAAATTGCAAACATTACAACTATTACTTCTACTGCTGCTGCTGCTTCTACTGATACTACTGCTACTGCTTCTACTTCTCCTGCTGCTGCTTCTACTACTACCACTACTAGTCCCAGTGCAAGGTAAATAATACGATTATTACGACTACTGCTGCTTCTGCTAGTACTGCTGCTACTACTGCTACTACTGGTAGTCCAGTGCATGAAAAATACTCTTACTACTACTGCTGCAGCTGCTGCTACTACTGCTGCTACTACTGCTACTACTAGTGATCCAGTGCATGGCAAATACAACAAATATTACTACTACTGATGTTGCCTCTACTACTGCTAATACTACTATCAATGCTACTAGCCAGTGCATGGCAAATATACTACTACTGCTGCTATTGCTGCTACTTCCACTACTACTACTGGCCCACTGCTGGGCAAATCATCTGCCACTTCTACTGCTGCTGCTGCTACAACTACTACTACTACTACTAGCCCATTGCATCTCAAATACTACTACTATTACCACTACTGCTGTTAGTCCTACTACTGCTGCTAGTCCTATTACTGCTGCTACTTGTACTATTACTATCCCAGTGCATGGAATGTACTACTAGTAAAGCTACTCCTACGTCTGCTTTTTCTACTACTGCTTCTGCTACTGCTACTACTAGTAGACCAGTGTGTGGCAAATACTACTACTATTACTACTGCTGCTGCTGCTACTACTGCTATTACTAGTAGTCCAGGGAATGGCAAATACTACTACTATCACTACTACTGCTGCTGCTGCTACTACTACTGCTCCTTCTACTGCAACTACTAGTAGTCCAGCCCTTGGCAAATACTACTACTATGACTATGACTGCTGCTAATGCTACCACTGCTACTACTACTAATCCTGTCCGTGGCAAATGCTACTCTATTACTACTACTGCTGCAGCAGCGGCTACTGCTACTACTAATATCAATACTACGAGCCCAGTGCATGGCAAGTCTACCTCTACTGTTACTATTGCTGCTACTGCTACTACTACTTCTTACGCAGTGCATGGCAGATACTACTTCTATTACCACTGTTGCTGCTACCTCTACTGCTGCTGCAGCTACATCTGCTGCTGCTGCTATTTCTATTACTACTTCTACTACTAGCACAGTGCGTGGCAAATAGTACTAGTATTACTACTACCTCTGCTGCTGTTGCTATGACTTCTAGTACTACTGCTATTACTAGTAATCCAGTGTGTCGCAAATACTATTCATACTACTACTGCTGCTGTTGCTACTACTACTATCAATACTACTAGCCCAGTGCATGGCCAATATACTACTACTACTGCTATAGCTGCTACTGCTACTACTACTAGTGGCCCACTGCAGGGCAAATCTGCTGCTACTCTTACTGCTGCTTATGCCACTTCTATTCCTGGTGCTACCTCTACTACTGCTGCTACTACTAGTAGTCTAGTGCATGGCAAATACTACTATTACTACTACTTCTGCTGCTGCTACTACTGCTACTACTAGTATCAATACTACTATCCCAGTGCATGGCAAATCTACTAGTACTACACCTATTAGTGCTAATGCTAATACTGCTACTTGAACACTGCAGGGCCAATCTGCTGCTACTACTACCGACGTTGCTGCTAATTCTACTTCTGCTGCTACCAATACAACTACTACTCCTAGTACCCCAGTGCATTTCAAATACTACCAATATTACCAGTACAGTTGCTACTACTACAGCTGCTGCTACTAGTACTATTACTAGCCCAGTCCATGCCAAATACTACTACTATTACCACTGCTGCTACTTCTGCTACTATAACTGCTGTTGCTCTTACGACTACTTCTGCTACTACTACTGCTACCGCTTCTAATTCTACTGTTGCTGCTACTACTACTATTACGACTGCTACTAGCCCAGGGCATGGCAAATACTACTACTATTATTACTACTGCTGCTGCTGCTACTACTTCTACTAGTACTTCTATTACTTGTAGTCTAGTGCATGGGAAATACTACTTCTATTACTACTCCTGTTGCTGCTGCTAATACTGCTACTACTACTCCCAATACTACTAGCTTAGTGCATGGGAAATCTGCTACTACTACTGCTGTATCTGCTACCGCTACTACTACTACTACTGGCCAGCTCCAGGGCAAATCTGCTGCTACTACTTCTGTTGCTGCTGCCACTTCTACTGCTCTTGCTACAACTACTACTACTGCTACTACTAGTAGTCCAGTGTATGGTAAATCCTAATACTACTAGTACTACTGCTGATGCAGCTTCTAGTGTTACTGCTACTACTGCTACTACTGCTAGTCCAGTGTATTGCAAATATAATTCTATTACTACTACTGCTGATGCTGCTACTACTGCTACTACTAATATCAATAGTACCAGCCAATTTCATGGCAAACCTACTACTACTCTTGCTATTGCTGCTGCTGCTACTACTACTGCTAAACCAGTGCATGGCAGATGCTACTACTATTACCACTACTGCTGCTGCTGCTGCTACTACTGCTGCTAATAGTAGTCCAGTGCGTGGCAAATACTACTAATATTACCACTACTGACGCTGCTACTACTTCTACTACTACTATGAATATTACTAGCCCATTGCAAGGCAAATCTACTATTTCTACTGCTATTCCTAACACTTTTACTACTACTACTGGCCCAGTGCAGGGAAAATCTGCTGCTACTTCTAGTGCTGCCCCTGCCACTTCTATTGCTGCTGCTACAGCTACTACTATTACAACTATTGACTAGTGCATCAACAATACTACTACTATTAATATTACTGCTGCTTCTGGTGCTACTACTGCTACTACTATTTGTCCAGTAAATGGCAAATACTACTACTCTTACTACTGCTTCTGATGCTGTTACTACTGCTACTGCTACCATAAATACTACTAGCCCAATCTATTACTCCTACTGCTATTGCTGCTTCTTGTCCTACTACTACTGCCAACTGCAGTGCAAGTTAGCTGCTACTACTACTGTTGCTGCTGTCACATCTACTGATGCTGATCCCACTACTACTACTACGACGACTAGTCCAGTGCATGGCAAATACTACTACAATTACCACTACTGGTTCTACTACAGCAGCTGCTATTTCTACTGCTGCTGCTACTACTAGTGTACTACTAGCCCAGTGCATGTCAAATATACTACTAATACTGCTATTCCTGCTTCCGCTACTATTACTACTGGCCCACTGCAGGGCAAATCTTCTGCTACTACTACTGCTTCTGCTGTCCGTTCTACTGCTGCTGCTTCCACTACTACTACAACTTCTACTAGTAGCCCAGCGCATGGCCAATACTACTACTATGATGATTACTGCTGCTACTACTAGTACTGCTGATGCTAATTTGATTGCTGCTGCTACTACTACTACTATTAGTTCAGTGTATGTCAAATGCTAGTACTATTACTACTACCGCAGCTGCTGCTACTTCTGATACTACTTCTGCTACTACAGGTAGTGCAGTGAATGGCAAATACTATTAACACTACTGCTCAGGCTGCTGCTACTACTGCTACTACTACTGCTACTACTACTAGCACTGTTGCTGCTAATTCTACTGATGCTGCTGCTCTATGTGCTGCTACTACTACTACTAGTCAATGCATGGCAAATACTACTACTATTACTGCTTCTGCTGCTACTACTTCTGCTACTACTGCTACTATTAGTAGTCCAGTGTATATCAAATACTACTAGTATCACCACGACTGCTGCTACTACTTCGACTGCCGCTGCTACTTCTCCTGCTGCTCGTATTACTACAGCTACTACTAGCCCAGTGCGTGGTAAATACTACTACTATTACTACCACTGCTGCTTCTGCAGCTACTATTGCTACTACTACAAGTCCAGTGCATTGCAAACACATTGCTATTACTAGTAGTGCATTGCATTTAAAATACTACTATAATTACTACGTCTGCTGCTACTACTGTTACTACTAGTAGTACAGTGCATGGTAAATACAACTACAATTAATACTAATGCTGCTGCTGCTACCACTGCTACTACTAGTAGTAAATTGCATGGCAAATACAACTAATATTACTACAACTGCTGTTGCTACTACTGCTACTACTAATATGAATACCACTAGGCCAGAGCATGGCAAATCTACTACTACAATTGCTATTGCTGCTACTGCTACTACTACTACTTACCCAGGGCGTGCCAAATACAACTACTGTTACCACTACTGCTGCTACTACTGCTGCAACTACTACTGCTACTGTTTCTAATTCTACTGCTTTTACTACAACTACTACTACTACTACTATCCCAGGGCACGGGAAATAATACTACTATTATTACTACTGCTGCTGCTGCTGCTACTATGGCTACTACTGCTATCAATACTACTAGCCAGTGCATGGCAAGTCTACTACTACTACTGCTATTGCTGCTACTTCCACTCCTACTACTGGCCAACTGCCAGGCAAATCTTCTACCACTTCTGCTGCTGCAATCACTGGTACTACTACAAATACTAGCCTATTGCATATCAAATACTACTAGTATTAACACTACTGCTGCTACTCCTCCTACTGCTGCTACGACTACTACTGCTGCTACTTTTTCTCTTAGTAGCCCAGTGCATGGAATACAGTACTTCTATAACTATGCTTATGTCTGCAGTTTATATTACTGCTACTACAACTGCTACTCCTAGTAGAGCAGTGCATGGCAAATACTACTACTACTACTACTTCTGCTGCTGCTGATACTACTGCTACTACTTCTGCTAGTACTAGTAGTCCAGTGCATGGCAAATACTACAACTATTACTACTACTGCTGCTGCTGATACTACTGCTACTACTACCATCAATACTACTAGCTCAGTGCATGGCAAATCTACTACTACTACTGCTATTGCTGCTACTTCCACTCCTACTACTGGCCCACTGCCAGGCAAATCTTCTACCACTTCTACTGCTGGTGCGACCACTAGTACTACTACAAATACTAGCCTATTGCATTGCAAATATTACTACTATTAACACTACTGCTGCTACTCCCACTACTGCTGCTACTCCTACTACTGCTGCTACTTGTACCCTTAGTAGCTCAGTGCATGGAGAATACTACTTGTATAACTACTCCTGTGTCTACTGTTTCTATTACTGCTACCACTGCAGCTACTACTAGTAGACCATTGCATGGCAAATACTACTACTATTACTACTGCTGCTGCTGCTGATACTTCTGCTACTACTTCTGCTAGTACTAGTAGTCCAGTGCATGGCAAATACTACTTCTATTATTACTACTGCTGCTACTGCTACTACTATCCATCCTACTAGCTCAGTGCATGGCAAATCTAGTACTAGTACTTCTATTGCTACTACTGCTACTACTCCTAATGTCACACTGCAGGGCAACTCTGGTGCTACTACTACTGCTGCTGCGGTCAATTCTAATGCTGTTGCTCCCATTATTACTACTGCTACTACTAGTAGTCCAGTGCATGGCAAATACTACTACTATTACCACAACTGCTGCTACTACTACTGCTGCTGCTATTTCTACTACTACTACTAGTCCAGTGCATGGCAAACACTAGTGCTATTACTAATACTGCTGCTGCTGCTCCTCCTACTTCTACTATTACTGCTACTACTAGCAGTCCTTTGCATTGTAAATACTACTACTATTACTACTACTGCTGCTAGTACGGCTACTACAATGATCTATAATACTAACCCAGTGCATGACAAATCTACTATTACTACTTCTATTGCGGCTACTGCTACTACTACTGCTAGACCAGTGCATGGCAGATACTACTACTATTACCACTATTGCTTCTACTTCTAGTACTGCTGCTTCTACTACGTCTGCTACTTCTTCTACATCTGCTGCTGCTACTACTACTCATCCTAGCTCTGTTCGTGGAAAATACTGCTACTACAACTGATGCTGATGCTGCTGCTACTACTGCCACTACTAATACCAATACTACTCGACCAGTGCATGGTAAATCTACTACTACCCTTGCTAGTGCTGTGACTGCTCCTACTAGTAGCAGCCCAGTGAATAGCAAATACTACTACTATTACCACTACTGCTGCTGCTATTACTACTGCAGCAACTAGTAGTGCTGCTGCTGCTGCTGCTACTACTACTATCTCCGTGCATGGCAAATACTTCTACTATTACTACTACTGCTGCTGCTGCTGCTACTACTACTACTACTCCTGCTACTGATAGTAGTGCAGTGCATGGCAAGTACTACTACTGTTTCTACTACTGCTGCTGCCACTTTTATTGCTGTCACTACCACTACTGCTACTACTAGTACTCCAGTGTATGGCAAATACTGCTTCTATTACTACTACTGCTGCCGTTGCTGCTACTGCTACTACTACTGCTACAACTTGCACCCAGTAAATTGCAAACATTACAACTATTACTTCTACTGCTGCTGCTGCTTCTACTGATACTACTGCTACTGCTTCTACTTCTCCTGCTGCTGCTTCTACTACTACCACTACTAGTCCCAGTGCAAGGTAAATAATACGATTATTACGACTACTGCTGCTTCTGCTAGTACTGCTGCTACTACTGCTACTACTGGTAGTCCAGTGCATGAAAAATACTCTTACTACTACTGCTGCAGCTGCTGCTACTACTGCTGCTACTACTGCTACTACTAGTGATCCAGTGCATGGCAAATACAACAAATATTACTACTACTGATGTTGCCTCTACTACTGCTAATACTACTATCAATGCTACTAGCCAGTGCATGGCAAATATACTACTACTGCTGCTATTGCTGCTACTTCCACTACTACTACTGGCCCACTGCTGGGCAAATCATCTGCCACTTCTACTGCTGCTGCTGCTACAACTACTACTACTACTACTACTACTACTAGCCCATTGCATCTCAAATACTACTACTATTACCACTACTGCTGTTAGTCCTACTACTGCTGCTAGTCCTATTACAGCTGCTACTTGTACTATTACTATCCCAGTGCACGGAATGTACTACTAGTAAAGCTACTCCTACGTCTGCTTTTTCTACTACTGCTTCTGCTACTGCTACTACTAGTAGACCAGTGTGTGGCAAATACTACTACTATTACTACTACTGCTGCTGCTGCTACTACTGCTACTACTACTGCTATTACTAGTAGTCCAGGGAATGGCAAATACTACTACTACTATCACTACTACTGCTGCTGCTGCTACTACTACTGCTCCTTCTACTGCAACTACTAGTAGTCCAGTCCTTGGCAAATACTACTACTATGACTATGACTGCTGCTAATGCTACCACTGCTACTACTACTAATCCTGTCCGTGGCAAATGCTACTCTATTACTACTACTGCTGCAGCAGCGGCTACTGCTACTACTAATATCAATACTACGAGCCCAGTGCATGGCAAGTCTACCTCTACTGTTACTATTGCTGCTACTGCTACTACTACTTCTTACCCAGTGCATGGCAGATACTACTTCTATTACCACTGCTGCTGCTACCTCTACTGCTGCTGCAGCTACATCTACTGCTGCTGCTATTACTATTACTACTTCTACTACTAGCACAGTGCGTGGCAAATAGTACTAATATTACTACTACCGCTGCTGCTGTTGCTATGACTTCTAGTACTACTGCTACTACTAGTAATCCAGTGTGTCGCAAATACTATTCATACTACTACTGCTGCTGTTGCTACTACTACTATCAATACTACTAGCCCAGTGCATGGCCAATATACTACTACTACTGCTATAGCTGCTACTGCTACTACTACTAGTGGCCCACTGCAGGGCATATCTGCTGCTACTCTTACTGCTGCTTATGCCATTTCTATTCCTGGTGCTACCTCTACTACTGCTGCTACTACTAGTAGTCTAGTGCATGGCAAATACTACTATTACTACTACTTCTGCTGCTGCTACTACTGCTACTACTAGTATCAATACTACTATCCCAGTGCATGGCAAATCTACTAGTACTACACCTATTAGTGCTAATGCTAATACTGCTACTTGCACACTGCAGGGCCAATCTGCTGCTACTACTACCGACGTTGCTGCTAATTCTACTTCTGCTGCTACCAATACAACTACTACTCCTAGTACCCCAGTGCATTTCAAATACTACCAATATTACCAGTACTGTTGCTACTACTACTGCTGCTGCTACTAGTACTATTACTAGCCCAGTCCATGCCAAATACTACGACTATTACCACTGCTGCTACTTCTGCTACTATTACTGCTCTTGCTCTTACGACTACTTCTGCTACTACTACTGCTACCGCTTCTAATTCTACTGTTGCTGCTACTACTACTAGCCCAGGGCATGGCAAATACTACTACTATTATTACTACTGCTGCTGCTGCTACTACTTCTACTAGTACTTCTATTACTTGTAGTCTAGTGCATGGGAAATACTACTTCTATTACTACTCCTGTTGCTGCTGCTAATACTGCTACTACTACTCCCAATACTACTAGCTTAGTGCATGGGAAATCTGCTACTACTACTGCTGTATCTGCTACCGCTACTACTACTACTACTGGCCAGCTCCAGGGCAAATCTGCTGCTACTACTTCTGTTGCTGCTGCCACTTCTACTGCTCTTGCTACAACTACTACTACTGCTACTACTAGTAGTCCAGTGTATGGTAAATCCTAATACTACTAGTACTACTGCTGATGCAGCTTCTAGTGTTACTGCTACTACTGCTACTACTGCTAGTCCAGTGTATTGCAAATATAATTCTATTACTACTACTGCTGATGCTGCTACTACTGCTACTACTAATATCAATAGTACCAGCCAATTTCATGGCAAACCTACTACTACTCTTGCTATTGCTGCTGCTGCTACTACTACTGCTAAACCAGTGCATGGCAGATGCTACTACTATTACCACTACTGCTGCTGCTGCTGCTACTACTGCTGCTAATAGTAGTCCAGTGCGTGGCAAATACTACTAATATTACCACTACTGACGCTGCTACTACTTCTACTACTACTATGAATATTACTAGCCCATTGCAAGGCAAATCTACTATTTCTACTGCTATTCCTAACACTTTTACTACTACTACTGGCCCAGTGCAGGGAAAATCTGCTGCTACTTCTAGTGCTGCCCCTGCCACTTCTATTGCTGCTGCTACAGCTACTACTATTACAACTATTGACTAGTGCATCAACAATACTACTACTATTAATATTACTGCTGCTTCTGGTGCTACTGCTGCTACTACTATTTGTCCAGTAAATGGCAAATACTACTACTCTTACTACTGCTTCTGATGCTGTTACTACTGCTACTACTACCATCAATACTACTAGCCCAATCTATTACTCCTACTGCTATTGCTGCTTCTTGTCCTACTACTACTGCCAACTGCAGTGCAAGTTAGCTGCTACTACTACTGTTGCTGCTGTCACATCTACTGATGCTGATCCCACTACTACTACTACGACGACTAGTCCAGTGCATGGCAAATACTACTACAATTACCACTACTGGTTCTACTACAGCAGCTGCTATTTCTACTGCTGCTGCTTCTACTAGTGTACTACCAGCCCAGTGCATGGCAAATGGTACTACTATTATTACTACTGCTGCTTCTGCTACTACTACTGCTAGTACTAGCAGTCCAGTGCATTTAAAATTCTACTACTATTTCTATTACTGCTGCTGCTACTACTGATGCTCCTACTACTGCTACTACTAGTAATCCAGTGCATGGCAAATATTATTAATAGTAATACTGCTGCTGCTGCTACTACTACTATAAATACTACTAGCCCAGTGCATGTCAAATATACTACTAATACTGCTATTCCTGCTTCCGCTACTATTACTACTGGCCCACTGCAGGGCAAATCTTCTGCTACTACTACTGCTTCTGCTGTCCGTTCTACTGCTGCTGCTTCCACTACTACTACAACTTCTACTAGTAGCCCAGCGCATGGCCAATACTACTACTATGATGATTACTGCTGCTACTACTAGTACTGCTGATGCTAATTTGATTGCTGCTGCTACTACTACTACTATTAGTTCAGTGTATGTCAAATGCTAGTACTATTACTACTACCGCAGCTGCTGCTACTTCTGATACTACTTCTGCTACTACAGGTAGTGCAGTGAATGGCAAATACTATTAACACTACTGCTCAGGCTGCTGCTACTACTGCTACTACTACTGCTACTACTACTAGCACTGTTGCTGCTAATTCTACTGATGCTGCTGCTCTATGTGCTGCTACTACTACTACTAGTCAATGCATGGCAAATACTACTACTATTACTGCTTCTGCTGCTACTACTTCTGCTACTACTGCTACTATTAGTAGTCCAGTGTATATCAAATACTACTAGTATCACCACGACTGCTGCTACTACTTCGACTGCCGCTGCTACTTCTCCTGCTGCTCGTATTACTACAGCTACTACTAGCCCAGTGCGTGGTAAATACTACTACTATTACTACCACTGCTGCTTCTGCAGCTACTATTGCTACTACTACAAGTCCAGTGCATTGCAAACACATTGCTATTACTAGTAGTGCATTGCATTTAAAATACTACTATAATTACTACGTCTGCTGCTACTACTGTTACTACTAGTAGTACAGTGCATGGTAAATACAACTACAATTAATACTAATGCTGCTGCTGCTACCACTGCTACTACTAGTAGTAAATTGCATGGCAAATACAACTAATATTACTACAACTGCTGTTGCTACTACTGCTACTACTAATATGAATACCACTAGGCCAGAGCATGGCAAATCTACTACTACAATTGCTATTGCTGCTACTGCTACTACTACTACTTACCCAGGGCGTGCCAAATACAACTACTGTTACCACTACTGCTGCTACTACTGCTGCAACTACTACTGCTACTGTTTCTAATTCTACTGCTTTTACTACTACTACTACTACTACTACTATCCCAGGGCACGGCAAATAATACTACTATTATTACTACTGCTGCTGCTGCTGCTACTACGGCTACTACTGCTATCAATACTACTAGCCAGTGCATGGCAAGTCTACTACTACTACTGCTATTGCTGCTACTTCCACTCCTACTACTGGCCAACTGCCAGGCAAATCTTCTACCACTTCTGCTGCTGCAATCACTGGTACTACTACAAATACTAGCCTATTGCATATCAAATACTACTAGTATTAACACTACTGCTGCTACTCCTCCTACTGCTGCTACGACTACTACTGCTGCTACTTTTTCTCTTAGTAGCCCAGTGCATGGAATATAGTACTTCTATAACTATGCTTATGTCTGCAGTTTATATTACTGCTACTACAACTGCTACTCCTAGTAGACCAGTGCATGGCAAATACTACTACTACTACTACTTCTGCTGCTGCTGATACTACTGCTACTACTTCTGCTAGTACTAGTAGTCCAGTGCATGGCAAATACTACAACTATTACTACTACTGCTGCTGCTGATACTACTGCTACTACTACCATCAATACTACTAGCTCAGTGCATGGCAAATCTACTACTACTACTGCTATTGCTGCTACTTCCACTCCTACTACTGGCCCACTGCCAGGCAAACCTTCTACCACTTCTACTGCTGGTGCAACCACTAGTACTACTACAAATACTAGCCTATTGCATTGCAAATATTACTACTATTAACACTACTGCTGCTACTCCCACTACTGCTGCTACTCCTACTACTGCTGCTACTTGTACCCTTAGTAGCTCAGTGCATGGAGAATACTACTTGTATAACTACTCCTGTGTCTACTGTTTCTATTACTGCTACCACTGCAGCTACTACTAGTAGACCATTGCATGGCAAATACTACTACTATTACTACTGCTGCTGCTGCTGATTCTACTGCTACTACTTCTGCTAGTACTAGCAGTCCAGTGCATGGCAAATACTACTTCTATTATTACTACTGCTGCTACTGCTACTACTATCCATCCTACTAGCTCAGTGCATGGCAAATCTAGTACTAGTACTTCTATTGCTACTACTGCTACTACACCTAATGTCACACTGCAGGGCAACTCTGGTGCTACTACTACTGCTGCTGCGGTCAATTCTAATGCTATTGCTCCCATTATTACTACTGCTACTACTAGTAGTCCAGTGCATGGCAAATACTACTAATATTACTACTGCTGCTGCTGCTGATTCTACTGCTACTACTTCTGCTAGTACTAGCAGTCCAGTGCATGGCAAATACTACTTCTATTATTACTACTGCTGCTACTGCTACTACTATCCATCCTACTAGCTCAGTGCATGGCAAATCTACTACTAGTACTTCTATTGCTACTACTGCTACTACTCCTAATGTCACACTGCAGGGCAACTCTGGTGCTACTACTACTGCTGCTGCGGTCAATTCTAATGCTGTTGCTCCCATTATTACTACTGCTACTACTAGTAGTCCAGTGCATGGCAAATACTACTACTATTACCACAACTGCTGCTACTACTACTGCTGCTGCTATTTCTACTACTACTACTAGTCCAGTGCATGGCAAACACTAGTGCTATTACTAATACTGCTGCTGCTGCTCCTCCTACTTCTACTATTACTGCTACTACTAGCAGTCCTTTGCATTGCAAATACTACTAGTATTACTACTGCTGCTGCTAGTACTGCTACTACAATGATCTATAATACTAACCCAGTGCATGGCAAATCTACTATTACTACTTCTATTGCGGCTACTGCTACTACTACTGCTAGACCAGTGCATGGCAGATACTAGTACTATTACCACTATTGCTTCTACTTCTAGTACTGCTGCTTCTACTACGGCTGCTGCTTCTTCTACAGCTGCTGCTGCTACTACTACTCATCCTAGCCCTGTTCGTGGAAAATACTGCTACTATTACTACTACTGATGCTGCTGCTACTACTGCCACTACTAATACCAATACTACTCGACCAGTGCATGGTAAATCTACTACTACTCTTGCTAGTGCTGTGACTGCTCCTACTAGTAGCAGCCCAGTGAATAGCAAATACTACTACTATTACCACTACTGCTGCTGCTATTACTACTGCAGCAACTAGTAGTGCTGCTGCTGCTGCTGCTACAACTACTATCTCCGTGCATGGCAAATACTTCTACTATTACTACTAGTGCTGCTGCTGCTACTACTACTACTACTACTACTCCTGCCACTGATAGTAGTGCAGTGCATGGCAAGTACTACTACTGTTTCTACTACTGCTGCTGCCACTTTTGTTGCTGTCACTACCACTACTGCTACTACTAGTACTCCAGTGTATGGCAAATACTGCTTCTATTACTACTACTGCTGCCGTTGCTGCTACTGCTACTACTACTGCTACAACTTGCACCCAGTAAATTGCAAACATTACAACTATTACTTCTACTGCTGCTGCTGCTTCTACTGATACTACTGCTACTGCTTCTACTTCTCCTGCTGCTGCTTCTACTACTACCACTACTAGTCCCAGTGCAAGGTAAATAATACGATTATTACGACTACTGCTGCTTCTGCTAGTACTGCTGCTACTACTGCTACTACTGGTAGTCCAGTGCATGAAAAATACTCTTACTACTACTGCTGCAGCTGCTGCTACTACTGCTGCTACTACTGCTACTACTAGTGATCCAGTGCATGGCAAATACAACAAATATTACTACTACTGATGTTGCCTCTACTACTGCTAATACTACTATCAATGCTACTAGCCAGTGCATGGCAAATATACTACTACTGCTGCTATTGCTGCTACTTCCACTACTACTACTGGCCCACTGCTGGGCAAATCATCTGCCACTTCTACTGCTGCTGCTGCTACAACTACTACTACTACTACTAGCCCATTGCATCTCAAATACTACTACTATTACCACTACTGCTGTTAGTCCTACTACTGCTGCTAGTCCTATTACTGCTGCTACTTGTACTATTACTATCCCAGTGCATGGAATGTACTACTAGTAAAGCTACTCCTACGTCTGCTTTTTCTACTACTGCTTCTGCTACTGCTACTACTAGTAGACCAGTGTGTGGCAAATACTACTACTATTACTACTGCTGCTGCTGCTACTACTGCTATTACTAGTAGTCCAGGGAATGGCAAATACTACTACTATCACTACTACTGCTGCTGCTGCTACTACTACTGCTCCTTCTACTGCAACTACTAGTAGTCCAGCCCTTGGCAAATACTACTACTATGACTATGACTGCTGCTAATGCTACCACTGCTACTACTACTAATCCTGTCCGTGGCAAATGCTACTCTATTACTACTACTGCTGCAGCAGCGGCTACTGCTACTACTAATATCAATACTACGAGCCCAGTGCATGGCAAGTCTACCTCTACTGTTACTATTGCTGCTACTGCTACTACTACTTCTTACGCAGTGCATGGCAGATACTACTTCTATTACCACTGTTGCTGCTACCTCTACTGCTGCTGCAGCTACATCTGCTGCTGCTGCTATTTCTATTACTACTTCTACTACTAGCACAGTGCGTGGCAAATAGTACTAGTATTACTACTACCTCTGCTGCTGTTGCTATGACTTCTAGTACTACTGCTATTACTAGTAATCCAGTGTGTCGCAAATACTATTCATACTACTACTGCTGCTGTTGCTACTACTACTATCAATACTACTAGCCCAGTGCATGGCCAATATACTACTACTACTGCTATAGCTGCTACTGCTACTACTACTAGTGGCCCACTGCAGGGCAAATCTGCTGCTACTCTTACTGCTGCTTATGCCACTTCTATTCCTGGTGCTACCTCTACTACTGCTGCTACTACTAGTAGTCTAGTGCATGGCAAATACTACTATTACTACTACTTCTGCTGCTGCTACTACTGCTACTACTAGTATCAATACTACTATCCCAGTGCATGGCAAATCTACTAGTACTACACCTATTAGTGCTAATGCTAATACTGCTACTTGAACACTGCAGGGCCAATCTGCTGCTACTACTACCGACGTTGCTGCTAATTCTACTTCTGCTGCTACCAATACAACTACTACTCCTAGTACCCCAGTGCATTTCAAATACTACCAATATTACCAGTACAGTTGCTACTACTACAGCTGCTGCTACTAGTACTATTACTAGCCCAGTCCATGCCAAATACTACTACTATTACCACTGCTGCTACTTCTGCTACTATAACTGCTGTTGCTCTTACGACTACTTCTGCTACTACTACTGCTACCGCTTCTAATTCTACTGTTGCTGCTACTACTACTATTACGACTGCTACTAGCCCAGGGCATGGCAAATACTACTACTATTATTACTACTGCTGCTGCTGCTACTACTTCTACTAGTACTTCTATTACTTGTAGTCTAGTGCATGGGAAATACTACTTCTATTACTACTCCTGTTGCTGCTGCTAATACTGCTACTACTACTCCCAATACTACTAGCTTAGTGCATGGGAAATCTGCTACTACTACTGCTGTATCTGCTACCGCTACTACTACTACTACTGGCCAGCTCCAGGGCAAATCTGCTGCTACTACTTCTGTTGCTGCTGCCACTTCTACTGCTCTTGCTACAACTACTACTACTGCTACTACTAGTAGTCCAGTGTATGGTAAATCCTAATACTACTAGTACTACTGCTGATGCAGCTTCTAGTGTTACTGCTACTACTGCTACTACTGCTAGTCCAGTGTATTGCAAATATAATTCTATTACTACTACTGCTGATGCTGCTACTACTGCTACTACTAATATCAATAGTACCAGCCAATTTCATGGCAAACCTACTACTACTCTTGCTATTGCTGCTGCTGCTACTACTACTGCTAACCCAGTGCATGGCAGATGCTACTACTATTACCACTACTGCTGCTGCTGCTGCTACTACTGCTGCTAATAGTAGTCCAGTGCGTGGCAAATACTACTAATATTACCACTACTGACGCTGCTACTACTTCTACTACTACTATGAATATTACTAGCCCATTGCAAGGCAAATCTACTATTTCTACTGCTATTCCTAACACTTTTACTACTACTACTGGCCCAGTGCAGGGAAAATCTGCTGCTACTTCTAGTGCTGCCCCTGCCACTTCTATTGCTGCTGCTACAGCTACTACTATTACAACTATTGACTAGTGCATCAACAATACTACTACTATTAATATTACTGCTGCTTCTGGTGCTACTACTGCTACTACTATTTGTCCAGTAAATGGCAAATACTACTACTCTTACTACTGCTTCTGATGCTGTTACTACTGCTACTGCTACCATAAATACTACTAGCCCAATCTATTACTCCTACTGCTATTGCTGCTTCTTGTCCTACTACTACTGCCAACTGCAGTGCAAGTTAGCTGCTACTACTACTGTTGCTGCTGTCACATCTACTGATGCTGATCCCACTACTACTACTACGACGACTAGTCCAGTGCATGGCAAATACTACTACAATTACCACTACTGGTTCTACTACAGCAGCTGCTATTTCTACTGCTGCTGCTACTACTAGTGTACTACTAGCCCAGTGCATGTCAAATATACTACTAATACTGCTATTCCTGCTTCCGCTACTATTACTACTGGCCCACTGCAGGGCAAATCTTCTGCTACTACTACTGCTTCTGCTGTCCGTTCTACTGCTGCTGCTTCCACTACTACTACAACTTCTACTAGTAGCCCAGCGCATGGCCAATACTACTACTATGATGATTACTGCTGCTACTACTAGTACTGCTGATGCTAATTTGATTGCTGCTGCTACTACTACTACTATTAGTTCAGTGTATGTCAAATGCTAGTACTATTACTACTACCGCAGCTGCTGCTACTTCTGATACTACTTCTGCTACTACAGGTAGTGCAGTGAATGGCAAATACTATTAACACTACTGCTCAGGCTGCTGCTACTACTGCTACTACTACTGCTACTACTACTAGCACTGTTGCTGCTAATTCTACTGATGCTGCTGCTCTATGTGCTGCTACTACTACTACTAGTCAATGCATGGCAAATACTACTACTATTACTGCTTCTGCTGCTACTACTTCTGCTACTACTGCTACTATTAGTAGTCCAGTGTATATCAAATACTACTAGTATCACCACGACTGCTGCTACTACTTCGACTGCCGCTGCTACTTCTCCTGCTGCTCGTATTACTACAGCTACTACTAGCCCAGTGCGTGGTAAATACTACTACTATTACTACCACTGCTGCTTCTGCAGCTACTATTGCTACTACTACAAGTCCAGTGCATTGCAAACACATTGCTATTACTAGTAGTGCATTGCATTTAAAATACTACTATAATTACTACGTCTGCTGCTACTACTGTTACTACTAGTAGTACAGTGCATGGTAAATACAACTACAATTAATACTAATGCTGCTGCTGCTACCACTGCTACTACTAGTAGTAAATTGCATGGCAAATACAACTAATATTACTACAACTGCTGTTGCTACTACTGCTACTACTAATATGAATACCACTAGGCCAGAGCATGGCAAATCTACTACTACAATTGCTATTGCTGCTACTGCTACTACTACTACTTACCCAGGGCGTGCCAAATACAACTACTGTTACCACTACTGCTGCTACTACTGCTGCAACTACTACTGCTACTGTTTCTAATTCTACTGCTTTTACTACAACTACTACTACTACTACTATCCCAGGGCACGGGAAATAATACTACTATTATTACTACTGCTGCTGCTGCTGCTACTATGGCTACTACTGCTATCAATACTACTAGCCAGTGCATGGCAAGTCTACTACTACTACTGCTATTGCTGCTACTTCCACTCCTACTACTGGCCAACTGCCAGGCAAATCTTCTACCACTTCTGCTGCTGCAATCACTGGTACTACTACAAATACTAGCCTATTGCATATCAAATACTACTAGTATTAACACTACTGCTGCTACTCCTCCTACTGCTGCTACGACTACTACTGCTGCTACTTTTTCTCTTAGTAGCCCAGTGCATGGAATACAGTACTTCTATAACTATGCTTATGTCTGCAGTTTATATTACTGCTACTACAACTGCTACTCCTAGTAGAGCAGTGCATGGCAAATACTACTACTACTACTACTTCTGCTGCTGCTGATACTACTGCTACTACTTCTGCTAGTACTAGTAGTCCAGTGCATGGCAAATGCTACAACTATTACTACTACTGCTGCTGCTGATACTACTGCTACTACTACCATCAATACTACTAGCTCAGTGCATGGCAAATCTACTACTACTACTGCTATTGCTGCTACTTCCACTCCTACTACTGGCCCACTGCCAGGCAAATCTTCTACCACTTCTACTGCTGGTGCGACCACTAGTACTACTACAAATACTAGCCTATTGCATTGCAAATACTACTACTATTAACACTACTGCTGCTACTCCCACTACTGCTGCTACTCCTACTACTGCTGCTACTTGTACCCTTAGTAGCTCAGTGCATGGAGAATACTACTTGTATAACTACTCCTGTGTCTACTGTTTCTATTACTGCTACCACTGCAGCTACTACTAGTAGACCATTGCATGGCAAATACTACTACTATTACTACTGCTGCTGCTGCTGATTCTACTGCTACTACTTCTGCTAGTACTAGCAGTCCAGTGCATGGCAAATACTACTTCTATTATTACTACTGCTGCTACTGCTACTACTATCCATCCTACTAGCTCAGTGCATGGCAAATCTACTACTAGTACTTCTATTGCTACTACTGCTACTACTCCTAATGTCACACTGCAGGGCAACTCTGGTGCTACTACTACTGCTGCTGCGGTCAATTCTAATGCTATTGCTCCCATTATTACTACTGCTACTACTAGTAGTCCAGTGCATGGCAAATACTACTAATATTACTACTGCTGCTGCTGCTGATTCTACTGCTACTACTTCTGCTAGTACTAGCAGTCCAGTGCATGGCAAATACTACTTCTATTATTACTACTGCTGCTACTGCTACTACTATCCATCCTACTAGCTCAGTGCATGGCAAATCTAGTACTAGTACTTCTATTGCTACTACTGCTACTACACCTAATGTCACACTGCAGGGCAACTCTGGTGCTACTACTACTGCTGCTGCGGTCAATTCTAATGCTGTTGCTCCCATTATTACTACTGCTACTACTAGTAGTCCAGTGCATGGCAAATACTACTACTATTACCACAACTGCTGCTACTACTACTGCTGCTGCTATTTCTACTACTACTACTAGTCCAGTGCATGGCAAACACTAGTGCTATTACTAATACTGCTGCTGCTGCTCCTCCTACTTCTACTATTACTGCTACTACTAGCAGTCCTTTGCATTGTAAATACTACTACTATTACTACTACTGCTGCTAGTACGGCTACTACAATGATCTATAATACTAACCCAGTGCATGACAAATCTACTATTCCTACTTCTATTGCGGCTACTGCTACTACTACTGCTAGACCAGTGCATGGCAGATACTACTACTATTACCACTATTGCTTCTACTTCTAGTACTGCTGCTTCTACTACGTCTGCTGCTTCTTCTACAGCTGCTGCTGCTACTACTACTCATCCTAGCTCTGTTCGTGGAAAATACTGCTACTACAACTGATGCTGATGCTGCTGCTACTACTGCCACTACTAATACCAATACTACTCGACCAGTGCATGGTAAATCTACTACTACCCTTGCTAGTGCTGTGACTGCTCCTACTAGTAGCAGCCCAGTGAATAGCAAATACTACTACTATTACCACTACTGCTGCTGCTATTACTACTGCAGCAACTAGTAGTGCTGCTGCTGCTGCTGCTACTACTACTATCTCCGTGCATGGCAAATACTTCTACTATTACTACTACTGCTGCTGCTGCTGCTACTACTACTACTACTCCTGCTACTGATAGTAGTGCAGTGCATGGCAAGTACTACTACTGTTTCTACTACTGCTGCTGCCACTTTTATTGCTGTCACTACCACTACTGCTACTACTAGTACTCCAGTGTATGGCAAATACTGCTTCTATTACTACTACTGCTGCCGTTGCTGCTACTGCTACTACTACTGCTACAACTTGCACCCAGTAAATTGCAAACATTACAACTATTACTTCTACTGCTGCTGCTGCTTCTACTGATACTACTGCTACTGCTTCTACTTCTCCTGCTGCTGCTTCTACTACTACCACTACTAGTCCCAGTGCAAGGTAAATAATACGATTATTACGACTACTGCTGCTTCTGCTAGTACTGCTGCTACTACTGCTACTACTGGTAGTCCAGTGCATGAAAAATACTCTTACTACTACTGCTGCAGCTGCTGCTACTACTGCTGCTACTACTGCTACTACTAGTGATCCAGTGCATGGCAAATACAACAAATATTACTACTACTGATGTTGCCTCTACTACTGCTAATACTACTATCAATGCTACTAGCCAGTGCATGGCAAATATACTACTACTGCTGCTATTGCTGCTACTTCCACTACTACTACTGGCCCACTGCTGGGCAAATCATCTGCCACTTCTACTGCTGCTGCTGCTACAACTACTACTACTACTACTACTACTACTAGCCCATTGCATCTCAAATACTACTACTATTACCACTACTGCTGTTAGTCCTACTACTGCTGCTAGTCCTATTACAGCTGCTACTTGTACTATTACTATCCCAGTGCACGGAATGTACTACTAGTAAAGCTACTCCTACGTCTGCTTTTTCTACTACTGCTTCTGCTACTGCTACTACTAGTAGACCAGTGTGTGGCAAATACTACTACTATTACTACTACTGCTGCTGCTGCTACTACTGCTACTACTACTGCTATTACTAGTAGTCCAGGGAATGGCAAATACTACTACTACTATCACTACTACTGCTGCTGCTGCTACTACTACTGCTCCTTCTACTGCAACTACTAGTAGTCCAGTCCTTGGCAAATACTACTACTATGACTATGACTGCTGCTAATGCTACCACTGCTACTACTACTAATCCTGTCCGTGGCAAATGCTACTCTATTACTACTACTGCTGCAGCAGCGGCTACTGCTACTACTAATATCAATACTACGAGCCCAGTGCATGGCAAGTCTACCTCTACTGTTACTATTGCTGCTACTGCTACTACTACTTCTTACCCAGTGCATGGCAGATACTACTTCTATTACCACTGCTGCTGCTACCTCTACTGCTGCTGCAGCTACATCTACTGCTGCTGCTATTACTATTACTACTTCTACTACTAGCACAGTGCGTGGCAAATAGTACTAATATTACTACTACCGCTGCTGCTGTTGCTATGACTTCTAGTACTACTGCTACTACTAGTAATCCAGTGTGTCGCAAATACTATTCATACTACTACTGCTGCTGTTGCTACTACTACTATCAATACTACTAGCCCAGTGCATGGCCAATATACTACTACTACTGCTATAGCTGCTACTGCTACTACTACTAGTGGCCCACTGCAGGGCATATCTGCTGCTACTCTTACTGCTGCTTATGCCATTTCTATTCCTGGTGCTACCTCTACTACTGCTGCTACTACTAGTAGTCTAGTGCATGGCAAATACTACTATTACTACTACTTCTGCTGCTGCTACTACTGCTACTACTAGTATCAATACTACTATCCCAGTGCATGGCAAATCTACTAGTACTACACCTATTAGTGCTAATGCTAATACTGCTACTTGCACACTGCAGGGCCAATCTGCTGCTACTACTACCGACGTTGCTGCTAATTCTACTTCTGCTGCTACCAATACAACTACTACTCCTAGTACCCCAGTGCATTTCAAATACTACCAATATTACCAGTACTGTTGCTACTACTACTGCTGCTGCTACTAGTACTATTACTAGCCCAGTCCATGCCAAATACTACGACTATTACCACTGCTGCTACTTCTGCTACTATTACTGCTCTTGCTCTTACGACTACTTCTGCTACTACTACTGCTACCGCTTCTAATTCTACTGTTGCTGCTACTACTACTAGCCCAGGGCATGGCAAATACTACTACTATTATTACTACTGCTGCTGCTGCTACTACTTCTACTAGTACTTCTATTACTTGTAGTCTAGTGCATGGGAAATACTACTTCTATTACTACTCCTGTTGCTGCTGCTAATACTGCTACTACTACTCCCAATACTACTAGCTTAGTGCATGGGAAATCTGCTACTACTACTGCTGTATCTGCTACCGCTACTACTACTACTACTGGCCAGCTCCAGGGCAAATCTGCTGCTACTACTTCTGTTGCTGCTGCCACTTCTACTGCTCTTGCTACAACTACTACTACTGCTACTACTAGTAGTCCAGTGTATGGTAAATCCTAATACTACTAGTACTACTGCTGATGCAGCTTCTAGTGTTACTGCTACTACTGCTACTACTGCTAGTCCAGTGTATTGCAAATATAATTCTATTACTACTACTGCTGATGCTGCTACTACTGCTACTACTAATATCAATAGTACCAGCCAATTTCATGGCAAACCTACTACTACTCTTGCTATTGCTGCTGCTGCTACTACTACTGCTAAACCAGTGCATGGCAGATGCTACTACTATTACCACTACTGCTGCTGCTGCTGCTACTACTGCTGCTAATAGTAGTCCAGTGCGTGGCAAATACTACTAATATTACCACTACTGACGCTGCTACTACTTCTACTACTACTATGAATATTACTAGCCCATTGCAAGGCAAATCTACTATTTCTACTGCTATTCCTAACACTTTTACTACTACTACTGGCCCAGTGCAGGGAAAATCTGCTGCTACTTCTAGTGCTGCCCCTGCCACTTCTATTGCTGCTGCTACAGCTACTACTATTACAACTATTGACTAGTGCATCAACAATACTACTACTATTAATATTACTGCTGCTTCTGGTGCTACTACTGCTACTACTATTTGTCCAGTAAATGGCAAATACTACTACTCTTACTACTGCTTCTGATGCTGTTACTACTGCTACTGCTACCATAAATACTACTAGCCCAATCTATTACTCCTACTGCTATTGCTGCTTCTTGTCCTACTACTACTGCCAACTGCAGTGCAAGTTAGCTGCTACTACTACTGTTGCTGCTGTCACATCTACTGATGCTGATCCCACTACTACTACTACGACGACTAGTCCAGTGCATGGCAAATACTACTACAATTACCACTACTGGTTCTACTACAGCAGCTGCTATTTCTACTGCTGCTGCTACTACTAGTGTACTACTAGCCCAGTGCATGTCAAATATACTACTAATACTGCTATTCCTGCTTCCGCTACTATTACTACTGGCCCACTGCAGGGCAAATCTTCTGCTACTACTACTGCTTCTGCTGTCCGTTCTACTGCTGCTGCTTCCACTACTACTACAACTTCTACTAGTAGCCCAGCGCATGGCCAATACTACTACTATGATGATTACTGCTGCTACTACTAGTACTGCTGATGCTAATTTGATTGCTGCTGCTACTACTACTACTATTAGTTCAGTGTATGTCAAATGCTAGTACTATTACTACTACCGCAGCTGCTGCTACTTCTGATACTACTTCTGCTACTACAGGTAGTGCAGTGAATGGCAAATACTATTAACACTACTGCTCAGGCTGCTGCTACTACTGCTACTACTACTGCTACTACTACTAGCACTGTTGCTGCTAATTCTACTGATGCTGCTGCTCTATGTGCTGCTACTACTACTACTAGTCAATGCATGGCAAATACTACTACTATTACTGCTTCTGCTGCTACTACTTCTGCTACTACTGCTACTATTAGTAGTCCAGTGTATATCAAATACTACTAGTATCACCACGACTGCTGCTACTACTTCGACTGCCGCTGCTACTTCTCCTGCTGCTCGTATTACTACAGCTACTACTAGCCCAGTGCGTGGTAAATACTACTACTATTACTACCACTGCTGCTTCTGCAGCTACTGGTGCTACTACTATTGCTACTACTACAAGTCCAGTGCATTGCAAACACATTGCTATTACTAGTAGTGCATTGCATTTAAAATACTACTATAATTACTACGTCTGCTGCTACTACTGTTACTACTAGTAGTACAGTGCATGGTAAATACAACTACAATTAATACTAATGCTGCTGCTGCTACCACTGCTACTACTAGTAGTAAATTGCATGGCAAATACAACTAATATTACTACAACTGCTGTTGCTACTACTGCTACTACTAATATGAATACCACTAGGCCAGAGCATGGCAAATCTACTACTACAATTGCTATTGCTGCTACTGCTACTACTACTACTTACCCAGGGCGTGCCAAATACAACTACTGTTACCACTACTGCTGCTACTACTGCTGCAACTACTACTGCTACTGTTTCTAATTCTACTGCTTTTGCTACTACTACTACTACTACTATCCCAGGGCATGGCAAATAATACTACTATTATTACTACTGCTGCTGCTGCTGCTACTACGGCTACTACTGCTATCAATACTACTAGCCAGTGCATGGCAAGTCTACTACTACTACTGCTATTGCTGCTACTTCCACTCCTACTACTGGCCAACTGCCAGGCAAATCTTCTACCACTTCTGCTGCTGCGATCACTGGTACTACTACAAATACTAGCCTATTGCATATCAAATACTACTAGTATTAACACTACTGCTGCTACTCCTCCTACTGCTGCTACGACTACTACTGCTGCTACTTTTTCTCTTAGTAGCCCAGTGCATGGAATATAGTACTTCTATAACTACGCTTATGTCTGCAGTTTATATTACTGCTACTACAACTGCTACTCCTAGTAGACCAGTGCATGGCAAATACTACTACTACTACTACTTCTGCTGCTGCTGATACTACTGCTACTACTTCTGCTAGTACTAGTAGTCCAGTGCATGGCAAATACTACAACTATTACTACTACTGCTGCTGCTGATACTACTGCTACTACTACCATCAATACTACTAGCTCAGTGCATGGCAAATCTACTACTACTACTGCTATTGCTGCTACTTCCACTCCTACTACTGGCCCACTGCCAGGCAAATCTTCTACCACTTCTACTGCTGGTGCGACCACTAGTACTACTACAAATACTAGCCTATTGCATTGCAAATACTACTACTATTAACACTACTGCTGCTACTCCCACTACTGCTGCTACTCCTACTACTGCTGCTACTTGTACCCTTAGTAGCTCAGTGCATGGAGAATACTACTTGTATAACTACTCCTGTGTCTACTGTTTCTATTACTGCTACCACTGCAGCTACTACTAGTAGACCATTGCATGGCAAATACTACTACTATTACTACTGCTGCTGCTGCTGATTCTACTGCTACTACTTCTGCTAGTACTAGCAGTCCAGTGCATGGCAAATACTACTTCTATTATTACTACTGCTGCTACTGCTACTACTATCCATCCTACTAGCTCAGTGCATGGCAAATCTAGTACTAGTACTTCTATTGCTACTACTGCTACTACACCTAATGTCACACTGCAGGGCAACTCTGGTGCTACTACTACTGCTGCTGCGGTCAATTCTAATGCTATTGCTCCCATTATTACTACTGCTACTACTAGTAGTCCAGTGCATGGCAAATACTACTAATATTACTACTGCTGCTGCTGCTGATTCTACTGCTACTACTTCTGCTAGTACTAGCAGTCCAGTGCATGGCAAATACTACTTCTATTATTACTACTGCTGCTACTGCTACTACTATCCATCCTACTAGCTCAGTGCATGGCAAATCTAGTACTAGTACTTCTATTGCTACTACTGCTACTACTCCTAATGTCACACTGCAGGGCAACTCTGGTGCTACTACTACTGCTGCTGCGGTCAATTCTAATGCTGTTGCTCCCATTATTACTACTGCTACTACTAGTAGTCCAGTGCATGGCAAATACTACTACTATTACCACAACTGCTGCTACTACTACTGCTGCTGCTATTTCTACTACTACTACTAGTCCAGTGCATGGCAAACACTAGTGCTATTACTAATACTGCTGCTGCTGCTCCTCCTACTTCTACTATTACTGCTACTACTAGCAGTCCTTTGCATTGCAAATACTACTAGTATTACTACTGCTGCTGCTAGTACTGCTACTACAATGATCTATAATACTAACCCAGTGCATGGCAAATCTACTATTACTACTTCTATTGCGGCTACTGCTACTACTACTGCTAGACCAGTGCATGGCAGATACTAGTACTATTACCACTATTGCTTCTACTTCTAGTACTGCTGCTTCTACTACGGCTGCTGCTTCTTCTACAGCTGCTGCTGCTACTACTACTCATCCTAGCCCTGTTCGTGGAAAATACTGCTACTATTACTACTACTGATGCTGCTGCTACTACTGCCACTACTAATACCAATACTACTCGACCAGTGCATGGTAAATCTACTACTACTCTTGCTAGTGCTCTGACTGCTCCTACTAGTAGCAGCCCAGTGAATAGCAAATACTACTACTATTACCACTACTGCTGCTGCTATTACTACTGCAGCAACTAGTAGTGCTGCTGCTGCTGCTGCTACAACTACTATCTCCGTGCATGGCAAATACTTCTACTATTACTACTAGTGCTGCTGCTGCTACTACTACTACTACTACTACTCCTGCCACTGATAGTAGTGCAGTGCATGGCAAGTACTACTACTGTTTCTACTACTGCTGCTGCCACTTTTGTTGCTGTCACTACCACTACTGCTACTACTAGTACTCCAGTGTATGGCAAATACTGCTTCTATTACTACTACTGCTGCCGTTGCTGCTACTGCTACTACTACTGCTACAACTTGCACCCAGTAAATTGCAAACATTACAACTATTACTTCTACTGCTGCTGCTGCTTCTACTGATACTACTGCTACTGCTTCTACTTCTCCTGCTGCTGCTTCTACTACTACCACTACTAGTCCCAGTGCAAGGTAAATAATACGATTATTACGACTACTGCTGCTTCTGCTAGTACTGCTGCTACTACTGCTACTACTGGTAGTCCAGTGCATGAAAAATACTCTTACTACTACTGCTGCAGCTGCTGCTACTACTGCTGCTACTACTGCTACTACTAGTGATCCAGTGCATGGCAAATACAACAAATATTACTACTACTGATGTTGCCTCTACTACTGCTAATACTACTATCAATGCTACTAGCCAGTGCATGGCAAATATACTACTACTGCTGCTATTGCTGCTACTTCCACTACTACTACTGGCCCACTGCTGGGCAAATCATCTGCCACTTCTACTGCTGCTGCTGCTACAACTACTACTACTACTACTAGCCCATTGCATCTCAAATACTACTACTATTACCACTACTGCTGTTAGTCCTACTACTGCTGCTAGTCCTATTACTGCTGCTACTTGTACTATTACTATCCCAGTGCATGGAATGTACTACTAGTAAAGCTACTCCTACGTCTGCTTTTTCTACTACTGCTTCTGCTACTGCTACTACTAGTAGACCAGTGTGTGGCAAATACTACTACTATTACTACTGCTGCTGCTGCTACTACTGCTATTACTAGTAGTCCAGGGAATGGCAAATACTACTACTATCACTACTACTGCTGCTGCTGCTACTACTACTGCTCCTTCTACTGCAACTACTAGTAGTCCAGCCCTTGGCAAATACTACTACTATGACTATGACTGCTGCTAATGCTACCACTGCTACTACTACTAATCCTGTCCGTGGCAAATGCTACTCTATTACTACTACTGCTGCAGCAGCGGCTACTGCTACTACTAATATCAATACTACGAGCCCAGTGCATGGCAAGTCTACCTCTACTGTTACTATTGCTGCTACTGCTACTACTACTTCTTACGCAGTGCATGGCAGATACTACTTCTATTACCACTGTTGCTGCTACCTCTACTGCTGCTGCAGCTACATCTACTGCTGCTGCTATTTCTATTACTACTTCTACTACTAGCACAGTGCGTGGCAAATAGTACTAGTATTACTACTACCTCTGCTGCTGTTGCTATGACTTCTAGTACTACTGCTATTACTAGTAATCCAGTGTGTCGCAAATACTATTCATACTACTACTGCTGCTGTTGCTACTACTACTATCAATACTACTAGCCCAGTGCATGGCCAATATACTACTACTACTGCTATAGCTGCTACTGCTACTACTACTAGTGGCCCACTGCAGGGCAAATCTGCTGCTACTCTTACTGCTGCTTATGCCACTTCTATTCCTGGTGCTACCTCTACTACTGCTGCTACTACTAGTAGTCTAGTGCATGGCAAATACTACTATTACTACTACTTCTGCTGCTGCTACTACTGCTACTACTAGTATCAATACTACTATCCCAGTGCATGGCAAATCTACTAGTACTACACCTATTAGTGCTAATGCTAATACTGCTACTTGAACACTGCAGGGCCAATCTGCTGCTACTACTACCGACGTTGCTGCTAATTCTACTTCTGCTGCTACCAATACAACTACTACTCCTAGTACCCCAGTGCATTTCAAATACTACCAATATTACCAGTACAGTTGCTACTACTACAGCTGCTGCTACTAGTACTATTACTAGCCCAGTCCATGCCAAATACTACTACTATTACCACTGCTGCTACTTCTGCTACTATAACTGCTGTTGCTCTTACGACTACTTCTGCTACTACTACTGCTACCGCTTCTAATTCTACTGTTGCTGCTACTACTACTATTACGACTGCTACTAGCCCAGGGCATGGCAAATAATACTACTATTATTACTACTGCTGCTGCTGCTACTACTTCTACTAGTACTTCTATTACTTGTAGTCTAGTGCATGGGGAATACTACTTCTATTACTACTCCTGCTGCTGCTGCTAATACTGCTACTACTACTACCAATACTACTAGCTTAGTGCATGGGAAATCTGCTACTACTACTGCTGTATCTGCTACCGCTACTACTACTACTACTGGCCAGCTCCAGGGTAAATCTGCTGCTACTACTTCTGTTGCTGCTGCCACTTCTACTGCTCTTGCTACAACTACTACAACTGCTACTACTAGTAGTCCAGTGTATGGTAAATCCTAATACTACTAGTACTACTGCTGATGCAGCTTCTAGTGTTACTGCTACTACTGCTACTAGTGCTAGTCCAGTGTATTGCAAATATAATTCTATTACTACTACTGCTGATGCTGCTACTACTGCTACTACTAATATCAATAGTACCAGCCAATTTCATGGCAAACCTACTACTACTATTGCTATTGCTGCTGCTGCTACTACTACTGCTAACCCAGTGCATGGCAGATGCTACTACTATTACCACTACTGCTGCTGCTGCTGCTACTACTGCTGCCAATAGTAGTCCAGTGCGTGGCAAATACTACTAATATTACTACTACTGCTGCTGCTACTACTTCTACTACTACTATGAATATTACTAGCCCATTGCAAGGCAAATCTACTATTTCTACTTCTATTCCTAACACTTTTACTACTACTACTGGCCCAGTGCAGGGAAAATCTGCTGCTACTTCTAGTGCTGCCCCTGCCACTTCTATTGCTGCTGCTACAGCTACTACTATTACAACTATTGACTAGTGCATCAACAATACTACTACTATTAATATTACTGCTGCTTCTGGTGCTACTGCTGCTACTACTATTTGTCCAGTAAATGGCAAATACTACTACTCTTACTACTGCTTCTGATGCTGTTACTACTGCTACTACTACCATCAATACTACTAGCCCAATCTATTACTCCTACTGCTATTGCTGCTTCTTGTCCTACTACTACTGCCAACTGCAGTGCAAGTTAGCTGCTACTACTACTGTTGCTGCTGTCACATCTACTGATGCTGATCCCACTACTACTACTACGACGACTAGTCCAGTGCATGGCAAATACTACTACAATTACCACTACTGGTTCTACTACAGCAGCTGCTATTTCTACTGCTGCTGCTTCTACTAGTGTACTACCAGCCCAGTGCATGGCAAATGGTACTACTATTATTACTACTGCTGCTTCTGCTACTACTACTGCTAGTACTAGCAGTCCAGTGCATTTAAAATTCTACTACTATTTCTATTACTGCTGCTGCTACTACTGATGCTCCTACTACTGCTACTACTAGTAATCCAGTGCATGGCAAATATTATTAATAGTAATACTGCTGCTGCTGCTACTACTACTATAAATACTACTAGCCCAGTGCATGTCAAATATACTACTAATACTGCTATTCCTGCTTCCGCTACTATTACTACTGGCCCACTGCAGGGCAAATCTTCTGCTACTACTACTGCTTCTGCTGTCCGTTCTACTGCTGCTGCTTCCACTACTACTACAACTTCTACTAGTAGCCCAGCGCATGGCCAATACTACTACTATGATGATTACTGCTGCTACTACTAGTACTGCTGATGCTAATTTGATTGCTGCTGCTACTACTACTACTATTAGTTCAGTGTATGTCAAATGCTAGTACTATTACTACTACCGCAGCTGCTGCTACTTCTGATACTACTTCTGCTACTACAGGTAGTGCAGTGAATGGCAAATACTATTAACACTACTGCTCAGGCTGCTGCTACTACTGCTACTACTACTGCTACTACTACTAGCACTGTTGCTGCTAATTCTACTGATGCTGCTGCTCTATGTGCTGCTACTACTACTACTAGTCAATGCATGGCAAATACTACTACTATTACTGCTTCTGCTGCTACTACTTCTGCTACTACTGCTACTATTAGTAGTCCAGTGTATATCAAATACTACTAGTATCACCACGACTGCTGCTACTACTTCGACTGCCGCTGCTACTTCTCCTGCTGCTCGTATTACTACAGCTACTACTAGCCCAGTGCGTGGTAAATACTACTACTATTACTACCACTGCTGCTTCTGCAGCTACTATTGCTACTACTACAAGTCCAGTGCATTGCAAACACATTGCTATTACTAGTAGTGCATTGCATTTAAAATACTACTATAATTACTACGTCTGCTGCTACTACTGTTACTACTAGTAGTACAGTGCATGGTAAATACAACTACAATTAATACTAATGCTGCTGCTGCTACCACTGCTACTACTAGTAGTAAATTGCATGGCAAATACAACTAATATTACTACAACTGCTGTTGCTACTACTGCTACTACTAATATGAATACCACTAGGCCAGAGCATGGCAAATCTACTACTACAATTGCTATTGCTGCTACTGCTACTACTACTACTTACCCAGGGCGTGCCAAATACAACTACTGTTACCACTACTGCTGCTACTACTGCTGCAACTACTACTGCTACTGTTTCTAATTCTACTGCTTTTACTACTACTACTACTACTACTATCCCAGGGCACGGCAAATAATACTACTATTATTACTACTGCTGCTGCTGCTGCTACTACGGCTACTACTGCTATCAATACTACTAGCCAGTGCATGGCAAGTCTACTACTACTACTGCTATTGCTGCTACTTCCACTCCTACTACTGGCCAACTGCCAGGCAAATCTTCTACCACTTCTGCTGCTGCAATCACTGGTACTACTACAAATACTAGCCTATTGCATATCAAATACTACTAGTATTAACACTACTGCTGCTACTCCTCCTACTGCTGCTACGACTACTACTGCTGCTACTTTTTCTCTTAGTAGCCCAGTGCATGGAATATAGTACTTCTATAACTATGCTTATGTCTGCAGTTTATATTACTGCTACTACAACTGCTACTCCTAGTAGACCAGTGCATGGCAAATACTACTACTACTACTACTTCTGCTGCTGCTGATACTACTGCTACTACTTCTGCTAGTACTAGTAGTCCAGTGCATGGCAAATACTACAACTATTACTACTACTGCTGCTGCTGATACTACTGCTACTACTACCATCAATACTACTAGCTCAGTGCATGGCAAATCTACTACTACTACTGCTATTGCTGCTACTTCCACTCCTACTACTGGCCCACTGCCAGGCAAACCTTCTACCACTTCTACTGCTGGTGCAACCACTAGTACTACTACAAATACTAGCCTATTGCATTGCAAATATTACTACTATTAACACTACTGCTGCTACTCCCACTACTGCTGCTACTCCTACTACTGCTGCTACTTGTACCCTTAGTAGCTCAGTGCATGGAGAATACTACTTGTATAACTACTCCTGTGTCTACTGTTTCTATTACTGCTACCACTGCAGCTACTACTAGTAGACCATTGCATGGCAAATACTACTACTATTACTACTGCTGCTGCTGCTGATACTTCTGCTACTACTTCTGCTAGTACTAGTAGTCCAGTGCATGGCAAATACTACTTCTATTATTACTACTGCTGCTACTGCTACTACTATCCATCCTACTAGCTCAGTGCATGGCAAATCTACTACTAGTACTTCTATTGCTACTACTGCTACTACTCCTAATGTCACACTGCAGGGCAACTCTGGTGCTACTACTACTGCTGCTGCGGTCAATTCTAATGCTGTTGCTCCCATTATTACTACTGCTACTACTAGTAGTCCAGTGCATGGCAAATACTACTACTATTACCACAACTGCTGCTACTACTACTGCTGCTGCTATTTCTACTACTACTACTAGTCCAGTGCATGGCAAACACTAGTGCTATTACTAATACTGCTGCTGCTGCTCCTCCTACTTCTACTATTACTGCTACTACTAGCAGTCCTTTGCATTGTAAATACTACTACTATTACTACTACTGCTGCTAGTACGGCTACTACAATGATCTATAATACTAACCCAGTGCATGACAAATCTACTATTCCTACTTCTATTGCGGCTACTGCTACTACTACTGCTAGACCAGTGCATGGCAGATACTACTACTATTACCACTATTGCTTCTACTTCTAGTACTGCTGCTTCTACTACGTCTGCTGCTTCTTCTACAGCTGCTGCTGCTACTACTACTCATCCTAGCTCTGTTCGTGGAAAATACTGCTACTACAACTGATGCTGATGCTGCTGCTACTACTGCCACTACTAATACCAATACTACTCGACCAGTGCATGGTAAATCTACTACTACCCTTGCTAGTGCTGTGACTGCTCCTACTAGTAGCAGCCCAGTGAATAGCAAATACTACTACTATTACCACTACTGCTGCTGCTATTACTACTGCAGCAACTAGTAGTGCTGCTGCTGCTGCTGCTACTACTACTATCTCCGTGCATGGCAAATACTTCTACTATTACTACTACTGCTGCTGCTGCTGCTACTACTACTACTACTCCTGCTACTGATAGTAGTGCAGTGCATGGCAAGTACTACTACTGTTTCTACTACTGCTGCTGCCACTTTTATTGCTGTCACTACCACTACTGCTACTACTAGTACCCCAGTGTATGGCAAATACTGCTTCTATTAATACTACTGCTGCCGTTGCTGCTACTGCTACTACTACTGCTACAACTTGCACCCAGTAAATTGCAAACATTACAACTATTACTTCTACTGCTGCTGCTGCTTCTACTGATACTACTGCTACTGCTTCTACTTCTCCTGCTGCTGCTTCTACTACTACCACTACTAGTCCCAGTGCAAGGTAAATAATACGATTATTACGACTACTGCTGCTTCTGCTAGTACTGCTGCTACTACTGCTACTACTGGTAGTCCAGTGCATGAAAAATACTATTACTACTACTGCTGCAGCTGCTGCTACTACTGCTGCTACTACTGCTACTACTAGTGATCCAGTGCATGGCAAATACAACAAATATTACTACTACTGATGTTGCCTCTACTACTGCTAATACTACTATCAATGCTACTAGCCAGTGCATGGCAAATATACTACTACTGCTGCTATTGCTGCTACTTCCACTACTACTACTGGCCCACTGCTGGGCAAATCATCTGCCACTTCTACTGCTGCTGCTGCTACAACTACTACTACTACTACTACTACTACTAGCCCATTGCATCTCAAATACTACTACTATTACCACTACTGCTGTTAGTCCTACTACTGCTGCTAGTCCTATTACAGCTGCTACTTGTACTATTACTATCCCAGTGCACGGAATGTACTACTAGTAAAGCTACTCCTACGTCTGCTTTTTCTACTACTGCTTCTGCTACTGCTACTACTAGTAGACCAGTGTGTGGCAAATACTACTACTATTACTACTACTGCTGCTGCTGCTACTACTGCTACTACTACTGCTATTACTAGTAGTCCAGGGAATGGCAAATACTACTACTACTATCACTACTACTGCTGCTGCTGCTACTACTACTGCTCCTTCTACTGCAACTACTAGTAGTCCAGTCCTTGGCAAATACTACTACTATGACTATGACTGCTGCTAATGCTACCACTGCTACTACTACTAATCCTGTCCGTGGCAAATGCTACTCTATTACTACTACTGCTGCAGCAGCGGCTACTGCTACTACTAATATCAATACTACGAGCCCAGTGCATGGCAAGTCTACCTCTACTGTTACTATTGCTGCTACTGCTACTACTACTTCTTACCCAGTGCATGGCAGATACTACTTCTATTACCACTGCTGCTGCTACCTCTACTGCTGCTGCAGCTACATCTACTGCTGCTGCTATTACTATTACTACTTCTACTACTAGCACAGTGCGTGGCAAATAGTACTAATATTACTACTACCGCTGCTGCTGTTGCTATGACTTCTAGTACTACTGCTACTACTAGTAATCCAGTGTGTCGCAAATACTATTCATACTACTACTGCTGCTGTTGCTACTACTACTATCAATACTACTAGCCCAGTGCATGGCCAATATACTACTACTACTGCTATAGCTGCTACTGCTACTACTACTAGTGGCCCACTGCAGGGCATATCTGCTGCTACTCTTACTGCTGCTTATGCCATTTCTATTCCTGGTGCTACCTCTACTACTGCTGCTACTACTAGTAGTCTAGTGCATGGCAAATACTACTATTACTACTACTTCTGCTGCTGCTACTACTGCTACTACTAGTATCAATACTACTATCCCAGTGCATGGCAAATCTACTAGTACTACACCTATTAGTGCTAATGCTAATACTGCTACTTGCACACTGCAGGGCCAATCTGCTGCTACTACTACCGACGTTGCTGCTAATTCTACTTCTGCTGCTACCAATACAACTACTACTCCTAGTACCCCAGTGCATTTCAAATACTACCAATATTACCAGTACTGTTGCTACTACTACTGCTGCTGCTACTAGTACTATTACTAGCCCAGTCCATGCCAAATACTACGACTATTACCACTGCTGCTACTTCTGCTACTATTACTGCTCTTGCTCTTACGACTACTTCTGCTACTACTACTGCTACCGCTTCTAATTCTACTGTTGCTGCTACTACTACTAGCCCAGGGCATGGCAAATACTACTACTATTATTACTACTGCTGCTGCTGCTACTACTTCTACTAGTACTTCTATTACTTGTAGTCTAGTGCATGGGAAATACTACTTCTATTACTACTCCTGTTGCTGCTGCTAATACTGCTACTACTACTCCCAATACTACTAGCTTAGTGCATGGGAAATCTGCTACTACTACTGCTGTATCTGCTACCGCTACTACTACTACTACTGGCCAGCTCCAGGGCAAATCTGCTGCTACTACTTCTGTTGCTGCTGCCACTTCTACTGCTCTTGCTACAACTACTACTACTGCTACTACTAGTAGTCCAGTGTATGGTAAATCCTAATACTACTAGTACTACTGCTGATGCAGCTTCTAGTGTTACTGCTACTACTGCTACTACTGCTAGTCCAGTGTATTGCAAATATAATTCTATTACTACTACTGCTGATGCTGCTACTACTGCTACTACTAATATCAATAGTACCAGCCAATTTCATGGCAAACCTACTACTACTCTTGCTATTGCTGCTGCTGCTACTACTACTGCTAAACCAGTGCATGGCAGATGCTACTACTATTACCACTACTGCTGCTGCTGCTGCTACTACTGCTGCTAATAGTAGTCCAGTGCGTGGCAAATACTACTAATATTACCACTACTGACGCTGCTACTACTTCTACTACTACTATGAATATTACTAGCCCATTGCAAGGCAAATCTACTATTTCTACTGCTATTCCTAACACTTTTACTACTACTACTGGCCCAGTGCAGGGAAAATCTGCTGCTACTTCTAGTGCTGCCCCTGCCACTTCTATTGCTGCTGCTACAGCTACTACTATTACAACTATTGACTAGTGCATCAACAATACTACTACTATTAATATTACTGCTGCTTCTGGTGCTACTACTGCTACTACTATTTGTCCAGTAAATGGCAAATACTACTACTCTTACTACTGCTTCTGATGCTGTTACTACTGCTACTGCTACCATAAATACTACTAGCCCAATCTATTACTCCTACTGCTATTGCTGCTTCTTGTCCTACTACTACTGCCAACTGCAGTGCAAGTTAGCTGCTACTACTACTGTTGCTGCTGTCACATCTACTGATGCTGATCCCACTACTACTACTACGACGACTAGTCCAGTGCATGGCAAATACTACTACAATTACCACTACTGGTTCTACTACAGCAGCTGCTATTTCTACTGCTGCTGCTACTACTAGTGTACTACTAGCCCAGTGCATGTCAAATATACTACTAATACTGCTATTCCTGCTTCCGCTACTATTACTACTGGCCCACTGCAGGGCAAATCTTCTGCTACTACTACTGCTTCTGCTGTCCGTTCTACTGCTGCTGCTTCCACTACTACTACAACTTCTACTAGTAGCCCAGCGCATGGCCAATACTACTACTATGATGATTACTGCTGCTACTACTAGTACTGCTGATGCTAATTTGATTGCTGCTGCTACTACTACTACTATTAGTTCAGTGTATGTCAAATGCTAGTACTATTACTACTACCGCAGCTGCTGCTACTTCTGATACTACTTCTGCTACTACAGGTAGTGCAGTGAATGGCAAATACTATTAACACTACTGCTCAGGCTGCTGCTACTACTGCTACTACTACTGCTACTACTACTAGCACTGTTGCTGCTAATTCTACTGATGCTGCTGCTCTATGTGCTGCTACTACTACTACTAGTCAATGCATGGCAAATACTACTACTATTACTGCTTCTGCTGCTACTACTTCTGCTACTACTGCTACTATTAGTAGTCCAGTGTATATCAAATACTACTAGTATCACCACGACTGCTGCTACTACTTCGACTGCCGCTGCTACTTCTCCTGCTGCTCGTATTACTACAGCTACTACTAGCCCAGTGCGTGGTAAATACTACTACTATTACTACCACTGCTGCTTCTGCAGCTACTGGTGCTACTACTATTGCTACTACTACAAGTCCAGTGCATTGCAAACACATTGCTATTACTAGTAGTGCATTGCATTTAAAATACTACTATAATTACTACGTCTGCTGCTACTACTGTTACTACTAGTAGTACAGTGCATGGTAAATACAACTACAATTAATACTAATGCTGCTGCTGCTACCACTGCTACTACTAGTAGTAAATTGCATGGCAAATACAACTAATATTACTACAACTGCTGTTGCTACTACTGCTACTACTAATATGAATACCACTAGGCCAGAGCATGGCAAATCTACTACTACAATTGCTATTGCTGCTACTGCTACTACTACTACTTACCCAGGGCGTGCCAAATACAACTACTGTTACCACTACTGCTGCTACTACTGCTGCAACTACTACTGCTACTGTTTCTAATTCTACTGCTTTTGCTACTACTACTACTACTACTATCCCAGGGCATGGCAAATAATACTACTATTATTACTACTGCTGCTGCTGCTGCTACTACGGCTACTACTGCTATCAATACTACTAGCCAGTGCATGGCAAGTCTACTACTACTACTGCTATTGCTGCTACTTCCACTCCTACTACTGGCCAACTGCCAGGCAAATCTTCTACCACTTCTGCTGCTGCGATCACTGGTACTACTACAAATACTAGCCTATTGCATATCAAATACTACTAGTATTAACACTACTGCTGCTACTCCTCCTACTGCTGCTACGACTACTACTGCTGCTACTTTTTCTCTTAGTAGCCCAGTGCATGGAATATAGTACTTCTATAACTACGCTTATGTCTGCAGTTTATATTACTGCTACTACAACTGCTACTCCTAGTAGACCAGTGCATGGCAAATACTACTACTACTACTACTTCTGCTGCTGCTGATACTACTGCTACTACTTCTGCTAGTACTAGTAGTCCAGTGCATGGCAAATACTACAACTATTACTACTACTGCTGCTGCTGATACTACTGCTACTACTACCATCAATACTACTAGCTCAGTGCATGGCAAATCTACTACTACTACTGCTATTGCTGCTACTTCCACTCCTACTACTGGCCCACTGCCAGGCAAATCTTCTACCACTTCTACTGCTGGTGCGACCACTAGTACTACTACAAATACTAGCCTATTGCATTGCAAATACTACTACTATTAACACTACTGCTGCTACTCCCACTACTGCTGCTACTCCTACTACTGCTGCTACTTGTACCCTTAGTAGCTCAGTGCATGGAGAATACTACTTGTATAACTACTCCTGTGTCTACTGTTTCTATTACTGCTACCACTGCAGCTACTACTAGTAGACCATTGCATGGCAAATACTACTACTATTACTACTGCTGCTGCTGCTGATTCTACTGCTACTACTTCTGCTAGTACTAGCAGTCCAGTGCATGGCAAATACTACTTCTATTATTACTACTGCTGCTACTGCTACTACTATCCATCCTACTAGCTCAGTGCATGGCAAATCTAGTACTAGTACTTCTATTGCTACTACTGCTACTACACCTAATGTCACACTGCAGGGCAACTCTGGTGCTACTACTACTGCTGCTGCGGTCAATTCTAATGCTATTGCTCCCATTATTACTACTGCTACTACTAGTAGTCCAGTGCATGGCAAATACTACTAATATTACTACTGCTGCTGCTGCTGATTCTACTGCTACTACTTCTGCTAGTACTAGCAGTCCAGTGCATGGCAAATACTACTTCTATTATTACTACTGCTGCTACTGCTACTACTATCCATCCTACTAGCTCAGTGCATGGCAAATCTAGTACTAGTACTTCTATTGCTACTACTGCTACTACTCCTAATGTCACACTGCAGGGCAACTCTGGTGCTACTACTACTGCTGCTGCGGTCAATTCTAATGCTGTTGCTCCCATTATTACTACTGCTACTACTAGTAGTCCAGTGCATGGCAAATACTACTACTATTACCACAACTGCTGCTACTACTACTGCTGCTGCTATTTCTACTACTACTACTAGTCCAGTGCATGGCAAACACTAGTGCTATTACTAATACTGCTGCTGCTGCTCCTCCTACTTCTACTATTACTGCTACTACTAGCAGTCCTTTGCATTGCAAATACTACTAGTATTACTACTGCTGCTGCTAGTACTGCTACTACAATGATCTATAATACTAACCCAGTGCATGGCAAATCTACTATTACTACTTCTATTGCGGCTACTGCTACTACTACTGCTAGACCAGTGCATGGCAGATACTAGTACTATTACCACTATTGCTTCTACTTCTAGTACTGCTGCTTCTACTACGGCTGCTGCTTCTTCTACAGCTGCTGCTGCTACTACTACTCATCCTAGCCCTGTTCGTGGAAAATACTGCTACTATTACTACTACTGATGCTGCTGCTACTACTGCCACTACTAATACCAATACTACTCGACCAGTGCATGGTAAATCTACTACTACTCTTGCTAGTGCTCTGACTGCTCCTACTAGTAGCAGCCCAGTGAATAGCAAATACTACTACTATTACCACTACTGCTGCTGCTATTACTACTGCAGCAACTAGTAGTGCTGCTGCTGCTGCTGCTACAACTACTATCTCCGTGCATGGCAAATACTTCTACTATTACTACTAGTGCTGCTGCTGCTACTACTACTACTACTACTACTCCTGCCACTGATAGTAGTGCAGTGCATGGCAAGTACTACTACTGTTTCTACTACTGCTGCTGCCACTTTTGTTGCTGTCACTACCACTACTGCTACTACTAGTACTCCAGTGTATGGCAAATACTGCTTCTATTACTACTACTGCTGCCGTTGCTGCTACTGCTACTACTACTGCTACAACTTGCACCCAGTAAATTGCAAACATTACAACTATTACTTCTACTGCTGCTGCTGCTTCTACTGATACTACTGCTACTGCTTCTACTTCTCCTGCTGCTGCTTCTACTACTACCACTACTAGTCCCAGTGCAAGGTAAATAATACGATTATTACGACTACTGCTGCTTCTGCTAGTACTGCTGCTACTACTGCTACTACTGGTAGTCCAGTGCATGAAAAATACTCTTACTACTACTGCTGCAGCTGCTGCTACTACTGCTGCTACTACTGCTACTACTAGTGATCCAGTGCATGGCAAATACAACAAATATTACTACTACTGATGTTGCCTCTACTACTGCTAATACTACTATCAATGCTACTAGCCAGTGCATGGCAAATATACTACTACTGCTGCTATTGCTGCTACTTCCACTACTACTACTGGCCCACTGCTGGGCAAATCATCTGCCACTTCTACTGCTGCTGCTGCTACAACTACTACTACTACTACTAGCCCATTGCATCTCAAATACTACTACTATTACCACTACTGCTGTTAGTCCTACTACTGCTGCTAGTCCTATTACTGCTGCTACTTGTACTATTACTATCCCAGTGCATGGAATGTACTACTAGTAAAGCTACTCCTACGTCTGCTTTTTCTACTACTGCTTCTGCTACTGCTACTACTAGTAGACCAGTGTGTGGCAAATACTACTACTATTACTACTGCTGCTGCTGCTACTACTGCTATTACTAGTAGTCCAGGGAATGGCAAATACTACTACTATCACTACTACTGCTGCTGCTGCTACTACTACTGCTCCTTCTACTGCAACTACTAGTAGTCCAGCCCTTGGCAAATACTACTACTATGACTATGACTGCTGCTAATGCTACCACTGCTACTACTACTAATCCTGTCCGTGGCAAATGCTACTCTATTACTACTACTGCTGCAGCAGCGGCTACTGCTACTACTAATATCAATACTACGAGCCCAGTGCATGGCAAGTCTACCTCTACTGTTACTATTGCTGCTACTGCTACTACTACTTCTTACGCAGTGCATGGCAGATACTACTTCTATTACCACTGTTGCTGCTACCTCTACTGCTGCTGCAGCTACATCTACTGCTGCTGCTATTTCTATTACTACTTCTACTACTAGCACAGTGCGTGGCAAATAGTACTAGTATTACTACTACCTCTGCTGCTGTTGCTATGACTTCTAGTACTACTGCTATTACTAGTAATCCAGTGTGTCGCAAATACTATTCATACTACTACTGCTGCTGTTGCTACTACTACTATCAATACTACTAGCCCAGTGCATGGCCAATATACTACTACTACTGCTATAGCTGCTACTGCTACTACTACTAGTGGCCCACTGCAGGGCAAATCTGCTGCTACTCTTACTGCTGCTTATGCCACTTCTATTCCTGGTGCTACCTCTACTACTGCTGCTACTACTAGTAGTCTAGTGCATGGCAAATACTACTATTACTACTACTTCTGCTGCTGCTACTACTGCTACTACTAGTATCAATACTACTATCCCAGTGCATGGCAAATCTACTAGTACTACACCTATTAGTGCTAATGCTAATACTGCTACTTGAACACTGCAGGGCCAATCTGCTGCTACTACTACCGACGTTGCTGCTAATTCTACTTCTGCTGCTACCAATACAACTACTACTCCTAGTACCCCAGTGCATTTCAAATACTACCAATATTACCAGTACAGTTGCTACTACTACAGCTGCTGCTACTAGTACTATTACTAGCCCAGTCCATGCCAAATACTACTACTATTACCACTGCTGCTACTTCTGCTACTATAACTGCTGTTGCTCTTACGACTACTTCTGCTACTACTACTGCTACCGCTTCTAATTCTACTGTTGCTGCTACTACTACTATTACGACTGCTACTAGCCCAGGGCATGGCAAATAATACTACTATTATTACTACTGCTGCTGCTGCTACTACTTCTACTAGTACTTCTATTACTTGTAGTCTAGTGCATGGGGAATACTACTTCTATTACTACTCCTGCTGCTGCTGCTAATACTGCTACTACTACTACCAATACTACTAGCTTAGTGCATGGGAAATCTGCTACTACTACTGCTGTATCTGCTACCGCTACTACTACTACTACTGGCCAGCTCCAGGGTAAATCTGCTGCTACTACTTCTGTTGCTGCTGCCACTTCTACTGCTCTTGCTACAACTACTACAACTGCTACTACTAGTAGTCCAGTGTATGGTAAATCCTAATACTACTAGTACTACTGCTGATGCAGCTTCTAGTGTTACTGCTACTACTGCTACTAGTGCTAGTCCAGTGTATTGCAAATATAATTCTATTACTACTACTGCTGATGCTGCTACTACTGCTACTACTAATATCAATAGTACCAGCCAATTTCATGGCAAACCTACTACTACTATTGCTATTGCTGCTGCTGCTACTACTACTGCTAACCCAGTGCATGGCAGATGCTACTACTATTACCACTACTGCTGCTGCTGCTGCTACTACTGCTGCCAATAGTAGTCCAGTGCGTGGCAAATACTACTAATATTACTACTACTGCTGCTGCTACTACTTCTACTACTACTATGAATATTACTAGCCCATTGCAAGGCAAATCTACTATTTCTACTTCTATTCCTAACACTTTTACTACTACTACTGGCCCAGTGCAGGGAAAATCTGCTGCTACTTCTAGTGCTGCCCCTGCCACTTCTATTGCTGCTGCTACAGCTACTACTATTACAACTATTGACTAGTGCATCAACAATACTACTACTATTAATATTACTGCTGCTTCTGGTGCTACTGCTGCTACTACTATTTGTCCAGTAAATGGCAAATACTACTACTCTTACTACTGCTTCTGATGCTGTTACTACTGCTACTACTACCATCAATACTACTAGCCCAATCTATTACTCCTACTGCTATTGCTGCTTCTTGTCCTACTACTACTGCCAACTGCAGTGCAAGTTAGCTGCTACTACTACTGTTGCTGCTGTCACATCTACTGATGCTGATCCCACTACTACTACTACGACGACTAGTCCAGTGCATGGCAAATACTACTACAATTACCACTACTGGTTCTACTACAGCAGCTGCTATTTCTACTGCTGCTGCTTCTACTAGTGTACTACCAGCCCAGTGCATGGCAAATGGTACTACTATTATTACTACTGCTGCTTCTGCTACTACTACTGCTAGTACTAGCAGTCCAGTGCATTTAAAATTCTACTACTATTTCTATTACTGCTGCTGCTACTACTGATGCTCCTACTACTGCTACTACTAGTAATCCAGTGCATGGCAAATATTATTAATAGTAATACTGCTGCTGCTGCTACTACTACTATAAATACTACTAGCCCAGTGCATGTCAAATATACTACTAATACTGCTATTCCTGCTTCCGCTACTATTACTACTGGCCCACTGCAGGGCAAATCTTCTGCTACTACTACTGCTTCTGCTGTCCGTTCTACTGCTGCTGCTTCCACTACTACTACAACTTCTACTAGTAGCCCAGCGCATGGCCAATACTACTACTATGATGATTACTGCTGCTACTACTAGTACTGCTGATGCTAATTTGATTGCTGCTGCTACTACTACTACTATTAGTTCAGTGTATGTCAAATGCTAGTACTATTACTACTACCGCAGCTGCTGCTACTTCTGATACTACTTCTGCTACTACAGGTAGTGCAGTGAATGGCAAATACTATTAACACTACTGCTCAGGCTGCTGCTACTACTGCTACTACTACTGCTACTACTACTAGCACTGTTGCTGCTAATTCTACTGATGCTGCTGCTCTATGTGCTGCTACTACTACTACTAGTCAATGCATGGCAAATACTACTACTATTACTGCTTCTGCTGCTACTACTTCTGCTACTACTGCTACTATTAGTAGTCCAGTGTATATCAAATACTACTAGTATCACCACGACTGCTGCTACTACTTCGACTGCCGCTGCTACTTCTCCTGCTGCTCGTATTACTACAGCTACTACTAGCCCAGTGCGTGGTAAATACTACTACTATTACTACCACTGCTGCTTCTGCAGCTACTATTGCTACTACTACAAGTCCAGTGCATTGCAAACACATTGCTATTACTAGTAGTGCATTGCATTTAAAATACTACTATAATTACTACGTCTGCTGCTACTACTGTTACTACTAGTAGTACAGTGCATGGTAAATACAACTACAATTAATACTAATGCTGCTGCTGCTACCACTGCTACTACTAGTAGTAAATTGCATGGCAAATACAACTAATATTACTACAACTGCTGTTGCTACTACTGCTACTACTAATATGAATACCACTAGGCCAGAGCATGGCAAATCTACTACTACAATTGCTATTGCTGCTACTGCTACTACTACTACTTACCCAGGGCGTGCCAAATACAACTACTGTTACCACTACTGCTGCTACTACTGCTGCAACTACTACTGCTACTGTTTCTAATTCTACTGCTTTTACTACTACTACTACTACTACTACTATCCCAGGGCACGGCAAATAATACTACTATTATTACTACTGCTGCTGCTGCTGCTACTACGGCTACTACTGCTATCAATACTACTAGCCAGTGCATGGCAAGTCTACTACTACTACTGCTATTGCTGCTACTTCCACTCCTACTACTGGCCAACTGCCAGGCAAATCTTCTACCACTTCTGCTGCTGCAATCACTGGTACTACTACAAATACTAGCCTATTGCATATCAAATACTACTAGTATTAACACTACTGCTGCTACTCCTCCTACTGCTGCTACGACTACTACTGCTGCTACTTTTTCTCTTAGTAGCCCAGTGCATGGAATATAGTACTTCTATAACTATGCTTATGTCTGCAGTTTATATTACTGCTACTACAACTGCTACTCCTAGTAGACCAGTGCATGGCAAATACTACTACTACTACTACTTCTGCTGCTGCTGATACTACTGCTACTACTTCTGCTAGTACTAGTAGTCCAGTGCATGGCAAATACTACAACTATTACTACTACTGCTGCTGCTGATACTACTGCTACTACTACCATCAATACTACTAGCTCAGTGCATGGCAAATCTACTACTACTACTGCTATTGCTGCTACTTCCACTCCTACTACTGGCCCACTGCCAGGCAAATCTTCTACCACTTCTACTGCTGGTGCAACCACTAGTACTACTACAAATACTAGCCTATTGCATTGCAAATATTACTACTATTAACACTACTGCTGCTACTCCCACTACTGCTGCTACTCCTACTACTGCTGCTACTTGTACCCTTAGTAGCTCAGTGCATGGAGAATACTACTTGTATAACTACTCCTGTGTCTACTGTTTCTATTACTGCTACCACTGCAGCTACTACTAGTAGACCATTGCATGGCAAATACTACTACTATTACTACTGCTGCTGCTGCTGATACTTCTGCTACTACTTCTGCTAGTACTAGTAGTCCAGTGCATGGCAAATACTACTTCTATTATTACTACTGCTGCTACTGCTACTACTATCCATCCTACTAGCTCAGTGCATGGCAAATCTACTACTAGTACTTCTATTGCTACTACTGCTACTACTCCTAATGTCACACTGCAGGGCAACTCTGGTGCTACTACTACTGCTGCTGCGGTCAATTCTAATGCTGTTGCTCCCATTATTACTACTGCTACTACTAGTAGTCCAGTGCATGGCAAATACTACTACTATTACCACAACTGCTGCTACTACTACTGCTGCTGCTATTTCTACTACTACTACTAGTCCAGTGCATGGCAAACACTAGTGCTATTACTAATACTGCTGCTGCTGCTCCTCCTACTTCTACTATTACTGCTACTACTAGCAGTCCTTTGCATTGTAAATACTACTACTATTACTACTACTGCTGCTAGTACGGCTACTACAATGATCTATAATACTAACCCAGTGCATGACAAATCTACTATTCCTACTTCTATTGCGGCTACTGCTACTACTACTGCTAGACCAGTGCATGGCAGATACTACTACTATTACCACTATTGCTTCTACTTCTAGTACTGCTGCTTCTACTACGTCTGCTGCTTCTTCTACAGCTGCTGCTGCTACTACTACTCATCCTAGCTCTGTTCGTGGAAAATACTGCTACTACAACTGATGCTGATGCTGCTGCTACTACTGCCACTACTAATACCAATACTACTCGACCAGTGCATGGTAAATCTACTACTACCCTTGCTAGTGCTGTGACTGCTCCTACTAGTAGCAGCCCAGTGAATAGCAAATACTACTACTATTACCACTACTGCTGCTGCTATTACTACTGCAGCAACTAGTAGTGCTGCTGCTGCTGCTGCTACTACTACTATCTCCGTGCATGGCAAATACTTCTACTATTACTACTACTGCTGCTGCTGCTGCTACTACTACTACTACTCCTGCTACTGATAGTAGTGCAGTGCATGGCAAGTACTACTACTGTTTCTACTACTGCTGCTGCCACTTTTATTGCTGTCACTACCACTACTGCTACTACTAGTACCCCAGTGTATGGCAAATACTGCTTCTATTAATACTACTGCTGCCGTTGCTGCTACTGCTACTACTACTGCTACAACTTGCACCCAGTAAATTGCAAACATTACAACTATTACTTCTACTGCTGCTGCTGCTTCTACTGATACTACTGCTACTGCTTCTACTTCTCCTGCTGCTGCTTCTACTACTACCACTACTAGTCCCAGTGCAAGGTAAATAATACGATTATTACGACTACTGCTGCTTCTGCTAGTACTGCTGCTACTACTGCTACTACTGGTAGTCCAGTGCATGAAAAATACTATTACTACTACTGCTGCAGCTGCTGCTACTACTGCTGCTACTACTGCTACTACTAGTGATCCAGTGCATGGCAAATACAACAAATATTACTACTACTGATGTTGCCTCTACTACTGCTAATACTACTATCAATGCTACTAGCCAGTGCATGGCAAATATACTACTACTGCTGCTATTGCTGCTACTTCCACTACTACTACTGGCCCACTGCTGGGCAAATCATCTGCCACTTCTACTGCTGCTGCTGCTACAACTACTACTACTACTACTACTACTACTAGCCCATTGCATCTCAAATACTACTACTATTACCACTACTGCTGTTAGTCCTACTACTGCTGCTAGTCCTATTACAGCTGCTACTTGTACTATTACTATCCCAGTGCACGGAATGTACTACTAGTAAAGCTACTCCTACGTCTGCTTTTTCTACTACTGCTTCTGCTACTGCTACTACTAGTAGACCAGTGTGTGGCAAATACTACTACTATTACTACTACTGCTGCTGCTGCTACTACTGCTACTACTACTGCTATTACTAGTAGTCCAGGGAATGGCAAATACTACTACTACTATCACTACTACTGCTGCTGCTGCTACTACTACTGCTCCTTCTACTGCAACTACTAGTAGTCCAGTCCTTGGCAAATACTACTACTATGACTATGACTGCTGCTAATGCTACCACTGCTACTACTACTAATCCTGTCCGTGGCAAATGCTACTCTATTACTACTACTGCTGCAGCAGCGGCTACTGCTACTACTAATATCAATACTACGAGCCCAGTGCATGGCAAGTCTACCTCTACTGTTACTATTGCTGCTACTGCTACTACTACTTCTTACCCAGTGCATGGCAGATACTACTTCTATTACCACTGCTGCTGCTACCTCTACTGCTGCTGCAGCTACATCTACTGCTGCTGCTATTACTATTACTACTTCTACTACTAGCACAGTGCGTGGCAAATAGTACTAATATTACTACTACCGCTGCTGCTGTTGCTATGACTTCTAGTACTACTGCTACTACTAGTAATCCAGTGTGTCGCAAATACTATTCATACTACTACTGCTGCTGTTGCTACTACTACTATCAATACTACTAGCCCAGTGCATGGCCAATATACTACTACTACTGCTATAGCTGCTACTGCTACTACTACTAGTGGCCCACTGCAGGGCATATCTGCTGCTACTCTTACTGCTGCTTATGCCATTTCTATTCCTGGTGCTACCTCTACTACTGCTGCTACTACTAGTAGTCTAGTGCATGGCAAATACTACTATTACTACTACTTCTGCTGCTGCTACTACTGCTACTACTAGTATCAATACTACTATCCCAGTGCATGGCAAATCTACTAGTACTACACCTATTAGTGCTAATGCTAATACTGCTACTTGCACACTGCAGGGCCAATCTGCTGCTACTACTACCGACGTTGCTGCTAATTCTACTTCTGCTGCTACCAATACAACTACTACTCCTAGTACCCCAGTGCATTTCAAATACTACCAATATTACCAGTACTGTTGCTACTACTACTGCTGCTGCTACTAGTACTATTACTAGCCCAGTCCATGCCAAATACTACGACTATTACCACTGCTGCTACTTCTGCTACTATTACTGCTCTTGCTCTTACGACTACTTCTGCTACTACTACTGCTACCGCTTCTAATTCTACTGTTGCTGCTACTACTACTAGCCCAGGGCATGGCAAATACTACTACTATTATTACTACTGCTGCTGCTGCTACTACTTCTACTAGTACTTCTATTACTTGTAGTCTAGTGCATGGGAAATACTACTTCTATTACTACTCCTGTTGCTGCTGCTAATACTGCTACTACTACTCCCAATACTACTAGCTTAGTGCATGGGAAATCTGCTACTACTACTGCTGTATCTGCTACCGCTACTACTACTACTACTGGCCAGCTCCAGGGCAAATCTGCTGCTACTACTTCTGTTGCTGCTGCCACTTCTACTGCTCTTGCTACAACTACTACTACTGCTACTACTAGTAGTCCAGTGTATGGTAAATCCTAATACTACTAGTACTACTGCTGATGCAGCTTCTAGTGTTACTGCTACTACTGCTACTACTGCTAGTCCAGTGTATTGCAAATATAATTCTATTACTACTACTGCTGATGCTGCTACTACTGCTACTACTAATATCAATTGTACCAGCCAATTTCATGGCAAACCTACGACTACTCTTGCTATTGCTGCTGCTGCTACTACTACTGCTAAACCAGTGCATGGCAGATGCTACTACTATTACCACTACTGCTGCTGCTGCTGCTACTACTGCTGCTAATAGTAGTCCAGTGCGTGGCAAATACTACTAATATTACCACTACTGACGCTGCTACTACTTCTACTACTACTATGAATATTACTAGCCCATTGCAAGGCAAATCTACTATTTCTACTGCTATTCCTAACACTTTTACTACTACTACTGGCCCAGTGCAGGGAAAATCTGCTGCTACTTCTAGTGCTGCCCCTGCCACTTCTATTGCTGCTGCTACAGCTACTACTATTACAACTATTGACTAGTGCATCAACAATACTACTACTATTAATATTACTGCTGCTTCTGGTGCTACTACTGCTACTACTATTTGTCCAGTAAATGGCAAATACTACTACTCTTACTACTGCTTCTGATGCTGTTACTACTGCTACTGCTACCATAAATACTACTAGCCCAATCTATTACTCCTACTGCTATTGCTGCTTCTTGTCCTACTACTACTGCCAACTGCAGTGCAAGTTAGCTGCTACTACTACTGTTGCTGCTGTCACATCTACTGATGCTGATCCCACTACTACTACTACGACGACTAGTCCAGTGCATGGCAAATACTACTACAATTACCACTACTGGTTCTACTACAGCAGCTGCTATTTCTACTGCTGCTGCTACTACTAGTGTACTACTAGCCCAGTGCATGTCAAATATACTACTAATACTGCTATTCCTGCTTCCGCTACTATTACTACTGGCCCACTGCAGGGCAAATCTTCTGCTACTACTACTGCTTCTGCTGTCCGTTCTACTGCTGCTGCTTCCACTACTACTACAACTTCTACTAGTAGCCCAGCGCATGGCCAATACTACTACTATGATGATTACTGCTGCTACTACTAGTACTGCTGATGCTAATTTGATTGCTGCTGCTACTACTACTACTATTAGTTCAGTGTATGTCAAATGCTAGTACTATTACTACTACCGCAGCTGCTGCTACTTCTGATACTACTTCTGCTACTACAGGTAGTGCAGTGAATGGCAAATACTATTAACACTACTGCTCAGGCTGCTGCTACTACTGCTACTACTACTGCTACTACTACTAGCACTGTTGCTGCTAATTCTACTGATGCTGCTGCTCTATGTGCTGCTACTACTACTACTAGTCAATGCATGGCAAATACTACTACTATTACTGCTTCTGCTGCTACTACTTCTGCTACTACTGCTACTATTAGTAGTCCAGTGTATATCAAATACTACTAGTATCACCACGACTGCTGCTACTACTTCGACTGCCGCTGCTACTTCTCCTGCTGCTCGTATTACTACAGCTACTACTAGCCCAGTGCGTGGTAAATACTACTACTATTACTACCACTGCTGCTTCTGCAGCTACTATTGCTACTACTACAAGTCCAGTGCATTGCAAACACATTGCTATTACTAGTAGTGCATTGCATTTAAAATACTACTATAATTACTACGTCTGCTGCTACTACTGTTACTACTAGTAGTACAGTGCATGGTAAATACAACTACAATTAATACTAATGCTGCTGCTGCTACCACTGCTACTACTAGTAGTAAATTGCATGGCAAATACAACTAATATTACTACAACTGCTGTTGCTACTACTGCTACTACTAATATGAATACCACTAGGCCAGAGCATGGCAAATCTACTACTACAATTGCTATTGCTGCTACTGCTACTACTACTACTTACCCAGGGCGTGCCAAATACAACTACTGTTACCACTACTGCTGCTACTACTGCTGCAACTACTACTGCTACTGTTTCTAATTCTACTGCTTTTGCTACTACTACTACTATCCCAGGGCATGGCAAATAATACTACTATTATTACTACTGCTGCTGCTGCTGCTACTACGGCTACTACTGCTATCAATACTACTAGCCAGTGCATGGCAAGTCTACTACTACTACTGCTATTGCTGCTACTTCCACTCCTACTACTGGCCAACTGCCAGGCAAATCTTCTACCACTTCTGCTGCTGCGATCACTGGTACTACTACAAATACTAGCCTATTGCATATCAAATACTACTAGTATTAACACTACTGCTGCTACTCCTCCTACTGCTGCTACGACTACTACTGCTGCTACTTTTTCTCTTAGTAGCCCAGTGCATGGAATATAGTACTTCTATAACTATGCTTATGTCTGCAGTTTATATTACTGCTACTACAACTGCTACTCCTAGTAGACCAGTGCATGGCAAATACTACTACTACTACTACTTCTGCTGCTGCTGATACTACTGCTACTACTTCTGCTAGTACTAGTAGTCCAGTGCATGGCAAATACTACAACTATTACTACTACTGCTGCTGCTGATACTACTGCTACTACTACCATCAATACTACTAGCTCAGTGCATGGCAAATCTACTACTACTACTGCTATTGCTGCTACTTCCACTCCTACTACTGGCCCACTGCCAGGCAAATCTTCTACCACTTCTACTGCTGGTGCGACCACTAGTACTACTACAAATACTAGCCTATTGCATTGCAAATACTACTACTATTAACACTACTGCTGCTACTCCCACTACTGCTGCTACTCCTACTACTGCTGCTACTTGTACCCTTAGTAGCTCAGTGCATGGAGAATACTACTTGTATAACTACTCCTGTGTCTACTGTTTCTATTACTGCTACCACTGCAGCTACTACTAGTAGACCATTGCATGGCAAATACTACTACTATTACTACTGCTGCTGCTGCTGATTCTACTGCTACTACTTCTGCTAGTACTAGCAGTCCAGTGCATGGCAAATACTACTTCTATTATTACTACTGCTGCTACTGCTACTACTATCCATCCTACTAGCTCAGTGCATGGCAAATCTACTACTAGTACTTCTATTGCTACTACTGCTACTACTCCTAATGTCACACTGCAGGGCAACTCTGGTGCTACTACTACTGCTGCTGCGGTCAATTCTAATGCTATTGCTCCCATTATTACTACTGCTACTACTAGTAGTCCAGTGCATGGCAAATACTACTAATATTACTACTGCTGCTGCTGCTGATTCTACTGCTACTACTTCTGCTAGTACTAGCAGTCCAGTGCATGGCAAATACTACTTCTATTATTACTACTGCTGCTACTGCTACTACTATCCATCCTACTAGCTCAGTGCATGGCAAATCTAGTACTAGTACTTCTATTGCTACTACTGCTACTACACCTAATGTCACACTGCAGGGCAACTCTGGTGCTACTACTACTGCTGCTGCGGTCAATTCTAATGCTGTTGCTCCCATTATTACTACTGCTACTACTAGTAGTCCAGTGCATGGCAAATACTACTACTATTACCACAACTGCTGCTACTACTACTGCTGCTGCTATTTCTACTACTACTACTAGTCCAGTGCATGGCAAACACTAGTGCTATTACTAATACTGCTGCTGCTGCTCCTCCTACTTCTACTATTACTGCTACTACTAGCAGTCCTTTGCATTGTAAATACTACTACTATTACTACTACTGCTGCTAGTACGGCTACTACAATGATCTATAATACTAACCCAGTGCATGACAAATCTACTATTCCTACTTCTATTGCGGCTACTGCTACTACTACTGCTAGACCAGTGCATGGCAGATACTACTACTATTACCACTATTGCTTCTACTTCTAGTACTGCTGCTTCTACTACGTCTGCTGCTTCTTCTACAGCTGCTGCTGCTACTACTACTCATCCTAGCTCTGTTCGTGGAAAATACTGCTACTACAACTGATGCTGATGCTGCTGCTACTACTGCCACTACTAATACCAATACTACTCGACCAGTGCATGGTAAATCTACTACTACCCTTGCTAGTGCTGTGACTGCTCCTACTAGTAGCAGCCCAGTGAATAGCAAATACTACTACTATTACCACTACTGCTGCTGCTATTACTACTGCAGCAACTAGTAGTGCTGCTGCTGCTGCTGCTACTACTACTATCTCCGTGCATGGCAAATACTTCTACTATTACTACTACTGCTGCTGCTGCTGCTACTACTACTACTACTCCTGCTACTGATAGTAGTGCAGTGCATGGCAAGTACTACTACTGTTTCTACTACTGCTGCTGCCACTTTTATTGCTGTCACTACCACTACTGCTACTACTAGTACTCCAGTGTATGGCAAATACTGCTTCTATTACTACTACTGCTGCCGTTGCTGCTACTGCTACTACTACTGCTACAACTTGCACCCAGTAAATTGCAAACATTACAACTATTACTTCTACTGCTGCTGCTGCTTCTACTGATACTACTGCTACTGCTTCTACTTCTCCTGCTGCTGCTTCTACTACTACCACTACTAGTCCCAGTGCAAGGTAAATAATACGATTATTACGACTACTGCTGCTTCTGCTAGTACTGCTGCTACTACTGCTACTACTGGTAGTCCAGTGCATGAAAAATACTATTACTACTACTGCTGCAGCTGCTGCTACTACTGCTGCTACTACTGCTACTACTAGTGATCCAGTGCATGGCAAATACAACAAATATTACTACTACTGATGTTGCCTCTACTACTGCTAATACTACTATCAATGCTACTAGCCAGTGCATGGCAAATATACTACTACTGCTGCTATTGCTGCTACTTCCACTACTACTACTGGCCCACTGCTGGGCAAATCATCTGCCACTTCTACTGCTGCTGCTGCTACAACTACTACTACTACTACTACTACTACTAGCCCATTGCATCTCAAATACTACTACTATTACCACTACTGCTGTTAGTCCTACTACTGCTGCTAGTCCTATTACAGCTGCTACTTGTACTATTACTATCCCAGTGCACGGAATGTACTACTAGTAAAGCTACTCCTACGTCTGCTTTTTCTACTACTGCTTCTGCTACTGCTACTACTAGTAGACCAGTGTGTGGCAAATACTACTACTATTACTACTACTGCTGCTGCTGCTACTACTGCTACTACTACTGCTATTACTAGTAGTCCAGGGAATGGCAAATACTACTACTACTATCACTACTACTGCTGCTGCTGCTACTACTACTGCTCCTTCTACTGCAACTACTAGTAGTCCAGTCCTTGGCAAATACTACTACTATGACTATGACTGCTGCTAATGCTACCACTGCTACTACTACTAATCCTGTCCGTGGCAAATGCTACTCTATTACTACTACTGCTGCAGCAGCGGCTACTGCTACTACTAATATCAATACTACGAGCCCAGTGCATGGCAAGTCTACCTCTACTGTTACTATTGCTGCTACTGCTACTACTACTTCTTACCCAGTGCATGGCAGATACTACTTCTATTACCACTGCTGCTGCTACCTCTACTGCTGCTGCAGCTACATCTACTGCTGCTGCTATTACTATTACTACTTCTACTACTAGCACAGTGCGTGGCAAATAGTACTAATATTACTACTACCGCTGCTGCTGTTGCTATGACTTCTAGTACTACTGCTACTACTAGTAATCCAGTGTGTCGCAAATACTATTCATACTACTACTGCTGCTGTTGCTACTACTACTATCAATACTACTAGCCCAGTGCATGGCCAATATACTACTACTACTGCTATAGCTGCTACTGCTACTACTACTAGTGGCCCACTGCAGGGCATATCTGCTGCTACTCTTACTGCTGCTTATGCCATTTCTATTCCTGGTGCTACCTCTACTACTGCTGCTACTACTAGTAGTCTAGTGCATGGCAAATACTACTATTACTACTACTTCTGCTGCTGCTACTACTGCTACTACTAGTATCAATACTACTATCCCAGTGCATGGCAAATCTACTAGTACTACACCTATTAGTGCTAATGCTAATACTGCTACTTGCACACTGCAGGGCCAATCTGCTGCTACTACTACCGACGTTGCTGCTAATTCTACTTCTGCTGCTACCAATACAACTACTACTCCTAGTACCCCAGTGCATTTCAAATACTACCAATATTACCAGTACTGTTGCTACTACTACTGCTGCTGCTACTAGTACTATTACTAGCCCAGTCCATGCCAAATACTACGACTATTACCACTGCTGCTACTTCTGCTACTATTACTGCTCTTGCTCTTACGACTACTTCTGCTACTACTACTGCTACCGCTTCTAATTCTACTGTTGCTGCTACTACTACTAGCCCAGGGCATGGCAAATACTACTACTATTATTACTACTGCTGCTGCTGCTACTACTTCTACTAGTACTTCTATTACTTGTAGTCTAGTGCATGGGAAATACTACTTCTATTACTACTCCTGTTGCTGCTGCTAATACTGCTACTACTACTCCCAATACTACTAGCTTAGTGCATGGGAAATCTGCTACTACTACTGCTGTATCTGCTACCGCTACTACTACTACTACTGGCCAGCTCCAGGGCAAATCTGCTGCTACTACTTCTGTTGCTGCTGCCACTTCTACTGCTCTTGCTACAACTACTACTACTGCTACTACTAGTAGTCCAGTGTATGGTAAATCCTAATACTACTAGTACTACTGCTGATGCAGCTTCTAGTGTTACTGCTACTACTGCTACTACTGCTAGTCCAGTGTATTGCAAATATAATTCTATTACTACTACTGCTGATGCTGCTACTACTGCTACTACTAATATCAATAGTACCAGCCAATTTCATGGCAAACCTACTACTACTCTTGCTATTGCTGCTGCTGCTACTACTACTGCTAAACCAGTGCATGGCAGATGCTACTACTATTACCACTACTGCTGCTGCTGCTGCTACTACTGCTGCTAATAGTAGTCCAGTGCGTGGCAAATACTACTAATATTACCACTACTGACGCTGCTACTACTTCTACTACTACTATGAATATTACTAGCCCATTGCAAGGCAAATCTACTATTTCTACTGCTATTCCTAACACTTTTACTACTACTACTGGCCCAGTGCAGGGAAAATCTGCTGCTACTTCTAGTGCTGCCCCTGCCACTTCTATTGCTGCTGCTACAGCTACTACTATTACAACTATTGACTAGTGCATCAACAATACTACTACTATTAATATTACTGCTGCTTCTGGTGCTACTACTGCTACTACTATTTGTCCAGTAAATGGCAAATACTACTACTCTTACTACTGCTTCTGATGCTGTTACTACTGCTACTGCTACCATAAATACTACTAGCCCAATCTATTACTCCTACTGCTATTGCTGCTTCTTGTCCTACTACTACTGCCAACTGCAGTGCAAGTTAGCTGCTACTACTACTGTTGCTGCTGTCACATCTACTGATGCTGATCCCACTACTACTACTACGACGACTAGTCCAGTGCATGGCAAATACTACTACAATTACCACTACTGGTTCTACTACAGCAGCTGCTATTTCTACTGCTGCTGCTACTACTAGTGTACTACTAGCCCAGTGCATGTCAAATATACTACTAATACTGCTATTCCTGCTTCCACTACTATTACTACTGGCCCACTGCAGGGCAAATCTTCTGCTACTACTACTGCTTCTGCTGTCCGTTCTACTGCTGCTGCTTCCACTACTACTACAACTTCTACTAGTAGCCCAGCGCATGGCCAATACTACTACTATGATGATTACTGCTGCTACTACTAGTACTGCTGATGCTAATTTGATTGCTGCTGCTACTACTACTACTATTAGTTCAGTGTATGTCAAATGCTAGTACTATTACTACTACCGCAGCTGCTGCTACTTCTGATACTACTTCTGCTACTACAGGTAGTGCAGTGAATGGCAAATACTATTAACACTACTGCTCAGGCTGCTGCTACTACTGCTACTACTACTGCTACTACTACTAGCACTGTTGCTGCTAATTCTACTGATGCTGCTGCTCTATGTGCTGCTACTACTACTACTAGTCAATGCATGGCAAATACTACTACTATTACTGCTTCTGCTGCTACTACTTCTGCTACTACTGCTACTATTAGTAGTCCAGTGTATATCAAATACTACTAGTATCACCACGACTGCTGCTACTACTTCGACTGCCGCTGCTACTTCTCCTGCTGCTCGTATTACTACAGCTACTACTAGCCCAGTGCGTGGTAAATACTACTACTATTACTACCACTGCTGCTTCTGCAGCTACTATTGCTACTACTACAAGTCCAGTGCATTGCAAACACATTGCTATTACTAGTAGTGCATTGCATTTAAAATACTACTATAATTACTACGTCTGCTGCTACTACTGTTACTACTAGTAGTACAGTGCATGGTAAATACAACTACAATTAATACTAATGCTGCTGCTGCTACCACTGCTACTACTAGTAGTAAATTGCATGGCAAATACAACTAATATTACTACAACTGCTGTTGCTACTACTGCTACTACTAATATGAATACCACTAGGCCAGAGCATGGCAAATCTACTACTACAATTGCTATTGCTGCTACTGCTACTACTACTACTTACCCAGGGCGTGCCAAATACAACTACTGTTACCACTACTGCTGCTACTACTGCTGCAACTACTACTGCTACTGTTTCTAATTCTACTGCTTTTGCTACTACTACTACTATCCCAGGGCATGGCAAATAATACTACTATTATTACTACTGCTGCTGCTGCTGCTACTACGGCTACTACTGCTATCAATACTACTAGCCAGTGCATGGCAAGTCTACTACTACTACTGCTATTGCTGCTACTTCCACTCCTACTACTGGCCAACTGCCAGGCAAATCTTCTACCACTTCTGCTGCTGCGATCACTGGTACTACTACAAATACTAGCCTATTGCATATCAAATACTACTAGTATTAACACTACTGCTGCTACTCCTCCTACTGCTGCTACGACTACTACTGCTGCTACTTTTTCTCTTAGTAGCCCAGTGCATGGAATATAGTACTTCTATAACTATGCTTATGTCTGCAGTTTATATTACTGCTACTACAACTGCTACTCCTAGTAGACCAGTGCATGGCAAATACTACTACTACTACTACTTCTGCTGCTGCTGATACTACTGCTACTACTTCTGCTAGTACTAGTAGTCCAGTGCATGGCAAATACTACAACTATTACTACTACTGCTGCTGCTGATACTACTGCTACTACTACCATCAATACTACTAGCTCAGTGCATGGCAAATCTACTACTACTACTGCTATTGCTGCTACTTCCACTCCTACTACTGGCCCACTGCCAGGCAAATCTTCTACCACTTCTACTGCTGGTGCGACCACTAGTACTACTACAAATACTAGCCTATTGCATTGCAAATACTACTACTATTAACACTACTGCTGCTACTCCCACTACTGCTGCTACTCCTACTACTGCTGCTACTTGTACCCTTAGTAGCTCAGTGCATGGAGAATACTACTTGTATAACTACTCCTGTGTCTACTGTTTCTATTACTGCTACCACTGCAGCTACTACTAGTAGACCATTGCATGGCAAATACTACTACTATTACTACTGCTGCTGCTGCTGATTCTACTGCTACTACTTCTGCTAGTACTAGCAGTCCAGTGCATGGCAAATACTACTTCTATTATTACTACTGCTGCTACTGCTACTACTATCCATCCTACTAGCTCAGTGCATGGCAAATCTACTACTAGTACTTCTATTGCTACTACTGCTACTACTCCTAATGTCACACTGCAGGGCAACTCTGGTGCTACTACTACTGCTGCTGCGGTCAATTCTAATGCTATTGCTCCCATTATTACTACTGCTACTACTAGTAGTCCAGTGCATGGCAAATACTACTAATATTACTACTGCTGCTGCTGCTGATTCTACTGCTACTACTTCTGCTAGTACTAGCAGTCCAGTGCATGGCAAATACTACTTCTATTATTACTACTGCTGCTACTGCTACTACTATCCATCCTACTAGCTCAGTGCATGGCAAATCTAGTACTAGTACTTCTATTGCTACTACTGCTACTACACCTAATGTCACACTGCAGGGCAACTCTGGTGCTACTACTACTGCTGCTGCGGTCAATTCTAATGCTGTTGCTCCCATTATTACTACTGCTACTACTAGTAGTCCAGTGCATGGCAAATACTACTACTATTACCACAACTGCTGCTACTACTACTGCTGCTGCTATTTCTACTACTACTACTAGTCCAGTGCATGGCAAACACTAGTGCTATTACTAATACTGCTGCTGCTGCTCCTCCTACTTCTACTATTACTGCTACTACTAGCAGTCCTTTGCATTGTAAATACTACTACTATTACTACTACTGCTGCTAGTACGGCTACTACAATGATCTATAATACTAACCCAGTGCATGACAAATCTACTATTCCTACTTCTATTGCGGCTACTGCTACTACTACTGCTAGACCAGTGCATGGCAGATACTACTACTATTACCACTATTGCTTCTACTTCTAGTACTGCTGCTTCTACTACGTCTGCTGCTTCTTCTACAGCTGCTGCTGCTACTACTACTCATCCTAGCTCTGTTCGTGGAAAATACTGCTACTACAACTGATGCTGATGCTGCTGCTACTACTGCCACTACTAATACCAATACTACTCGACCAGTGCATGGTAAATCTACTACTACCCTTGCTAGTGCTGTGACTGCTCCTACTAGTAGCAGCCCAGTGAATAGCAAATACTACTACTATTACCACTACTGCTGCTGCTATTACTACTGCAGCAACTAGTAGTGCTGCTGCTGCTGCTGCTACTACTACTATCTCCGTGCATGGCAAATACTTCTACTATTACTACTACTGCTGCTGCTGCTGCTACTACTACTACTACTCCTGCTACTGATAGTAGTGCAGTGCATGGCAAGTACTACTACTGTTTCTACTACTGCTGCTGCCACTTTTATTGCTGTCACTACCACTACTGCTACTACTAGTACTCCAGTGTATGGCAAATACTGCTTCTATTACTACTACTGCTGCCGTTGCTGCTACTGCTACTACTACTGCTACAACTTGCACCCAGTAAATTGCAAACATTACAACTATTACTTCTACTGCTGCTGCTGCTTCTACTGATACTACTGCTACTGCTTCTACTTCTCCTGCTGCTGCTTCTACTACTACCACTACTAGTCCCAGTGCAAGGTAAATAATACGATTATTACGACTACTGCTGCTTCTGCTAGTACTGCTGCTACTACTGCTACTACTGGTAGTCCAGTGCATGAAAAATACTATTACTACTACTGCTGCAGCTGCTGCTACTACTGCTGCTACTACTGCTACTACTAGTGATCCAGTGCATGGCAAATACAACAAATATTACTACTACTGATGTTGCCTCTACTACTGCTAATACTACTATCAATGCTACTAGCCAGTGCATGGCAAATATACTACTACTGCTGCTATTGCTGCTACTTCCACTACTACTACTGGCCCACTGCTGGGCAAATCATCTGCCACTTCTACTGCTGCTGCTGCTACAACTACTACTACTACTACTACTACTACTAGCCCATTGCATCTCAAATACTACTACTATTACCACTACTGCTGTTAGTCCTACTACTGCTGCTAGTCCTATTACAGCTGCTACTTGTACTATTACTATCCCAGTGCACGGAATGTACTACTAGTAAAGCGACTCCTACGTCTGCTTTTTCTACTACTGCTTCTGCTACTGCTACTACTAGTAGACCAGTGTGTGGCAAATACTACTACTATTACTACTACTGCTGCTGCTGCTACTACTGCTACTACTACTGCTATTACTAGTAGTCCAGGGAATGGCAAATACTACTACTACTATCACTACTACTGCTGCTGCTGCTACTACTACTGCTCCTTCTACTGCAACTACTAGTAGTCCAGTCCTTGGCAAATACTACTACTATGACTATGACTGCTGCTAATGCTACCACTGCTACTACTACTAATCCTGTCCGTGGCAAATGCTACTCTATTACTACTACTGCTGCAGCAGCGGCTACTGCTACTACTAATATCAATACTACGAGCCCAGTGCATGGCAAGTCTACCTCTACTGTTACTATTGCTGCTACTGCTACTACTACTTCTTACCCAGTGCATGGCAGATACTACTTCTATTACCACTGCTGCTGCTACCTCTACTGCTGCTGCAGCTACATCTACTGCTGCTGCTATTACTATTACTACTTCTACTACTAGCACAGTGCGTGGCAAATAGTACTAATATTACTACTACCGCTGCTGCTGTTGCTATGACTTCTAGTACTACTGCTACTACTAGTAATCCAGTGTGTCGCAAATACTATTCATACTACTACTGCTGCTGTTGCTACTACTACTATCAATACTACTAGCCCAGTGCATGGCCAATATACTACTACTACTGCTATAGCTGCTACTGCTACTACTACTAGTGGCCCACTGCAGGGCATATCTGCTGCTACTCTTACTGCTGCTTATGCCATTTCTATTCCTGGTGCTACCTCTACTACTGCTGCTACTACTAGTAGTCTAGTGCATGGCAAATACTACTATTACTACTACTTCTGCTGCTGCTACTACTGCTACTACTAGTATCAATACTACTATCCCAGTGCATGGCAAATCTACTAGTACTACACCTATTAGTGCTAATGCTAATACTGCTACTTGCACACTGCAGGGCCAATCTGCTGCTACTACTACCGACGTTGCTGCTAATTCTACTTCTGCTGCTACCAATACAACTACTACTCCTAGTACCCCAGTGCATTTCAAATACTACCAATATTACCAGTACTGTTGCTACTACTACTGCTGCTGCTACTAGTACTATTACTAGCCCAGTCCATGCCAAATACTACGACTATTACCACTGCTGCTACTTCTGCTACTATTACTGCTCTTGCTCTTACGACTACTTCTGCTACTACTACTGCTACCGCTTCTAATTCTACTGTTGCTGCTACTACTACTAGCCCAGGGCATGGCAAATACTACTACTATTATTACTACTGCTGCTGCTGCTACTACTTCTACTAGTACTTCTATTACTTGTAGTCTAGTGCATGGGAAATACTACTTCTATTACTACTCCTGTTGCTGCTGCTAATACTGCTACTACTACTCCCAATACTACTAGCTTAGTGCATGGGAAATCTGCTACTACTACTGCTGTATCTGCTACCGCTACTACTACTACTACTGGCCAGCTCCAGGGCAAATCTGCTGCTACTACTTCTGTTGCTGCTGCCACTTCTACTGCTCTTGCTACAACTACTACTACTGCTACTACTAGTAGTCCAGTGTATGGTAAATCCTAATACTACTAGTACTACTGCTGATGCAGCTTCTAGTGTTACTGCTACTACTGCTACTACTGCTAGTCCAGTGTATTGCAAATATAATTCTATTACTACTACTGCTGATGCTGCTACTACTGCTACTACTAATATCAATAGTACCAGCCAATTTCATGGCAAACCTACTACTACTCTTGCTATTGCTGCTGCTGCTACTACTACTGCTAAACCAGTGCATGGCAGATGCTACTACTATTACCACTACTGCTGCTGCTGCTGCTACTACTGCTGCCAATAGTAGTCCAGTGCGTGGCAAATACTACTAATATTACTACTACTGCTGCTGCTACTACTTCTACTACTACTATGAATATTACTAGCCCATTGCAAGGCAAATCTACTATTTCTACTGCTATTCCTAACACTTTTACTACTACTACTGGCCCAGTGCAGGGAAAATCTGCTGCTACTTCTAGTGCTGCCCCTGCCACTTCTATTGCTGCTGCTACAGCTACTACTATTACAACTATTGACTAGTGCATCAACAATACTACTACTATTAATATTACTGCTGCTTCTGGTGCTACTACTGCTACTACTATTTGTCCAGTAAATGGCAAATACTACTACTCTTACTACTGCTTCTGATGCTGTTACTACTGCTACTGCTACCATAAATACTACTAGCCCAATCTATTACTCCTACTGCTATTGCTGCTTCTTGTCCTACTACTACTGCCAACTGCAGTGCAAGTTAGCTGCTACTACTACTGTTGCTGCTGTCACATCTACTGATGCTGATCCCACTACTACTACTACGACGACTAGTCCAGTGCATGGCAAATACTACTACAATTACCACTACTGGTTCTACTACAGCAGCTGCTATTTCTACTGCTGCTGCTACTACTAGTGTACTACTAGCCCAGTGCATGTCAAATATACTACTAATACTGCTATTCCTGCTTCCGCTACTATTACTACTGGCCCACTGCAGGGCAAATCTTCTGCTACTACTACTGCTTCTGCTGTCCGTTCTACTGCTGCTGCTTCCACTACTACTACAACTTCTACTAGTAGCCCAGCGCATGGCCAATACTACTACTATGATGATTACTGCTGCTACTACTAGTACTGCTGATGCTAATTTGATTGCTGCTGCTACTACTACTACTATTAGTTCAGTGTATGTCAAATGCTAGTACTATTACTACTACCGCAGCTGCTGCTACTTCTGATACTACTTCTGCTACTACAGGTAGTGCAGTGAATGGCAAATACTATTAACACTACTGCTCAGGCTGCTGCTACTACTGCTACTACTACTGCTACTACTACTAGCACTGTTGCTGCTAATTCTACTGATGCTGCTGCTCTATGTGCTGCTACTACTACTACTAGTCAATGCATGGCAAATACTACTACTATTACTGCTTCTGCTGCTACTACTTCTGCTACTACTGCTACTATTAGTAGTCCAGTGTATATCAAATACTACTAGTATCACCACGACTGCTGCTACTACTTCGACTGCCGCTGCTACTTCTCCTGCTGCTCGTATTACTACAGCTACTACTAGCCCAGTGCGTGGTAAATACTACTACTATTACTACCACTGCTGCTTCTGCAGCTACTATTGCTACTACTACAAGTCCAGTGCATTGCAAACACATTGCTATTACTAGTAGTGCATTGCATTTAAAATACTACTATAATTACTACGTCTGCTGCTACTACTGTTACTACTAGTAGTACAGTGCATGGTAAATACAACTACAATTAATACTAATGCTGCTGCTGCTACCACTGCTACTACTAGTAGTAAATTGCATGGCAAATACAACTAATATTACTACAACTGCTGTTGCTACTACTGCTACTACTAATATGAATACCACTAGGCCAGAGCATGGCAAATCTACTACTACAATTGCTATTGCTGCTACTGCTACTACTACTACTTACCCAGGGCGTGCCAAATACAACTACTGTTACCACTACTGCTGCTACTACTGCTGCAACTACTACTGCTACTGTTTCTAATTCTACTGCTTTTGCTACTACTACTACTATCCCAGGGCATGGCAAATAATACTACTATTATTACTACTGCTGCTGCTGCTGCTACTACGGCTACTACTGCTATCAATACTACTAGCCAGTGCATGGCAAGTCTACTACTACTACTGCTATTGCTGCTACTTCCACTCCTACTACTGGCCAACTGCCAGGCAAATCTTCTACCACTTCTGCTGCTGCGATCACTGGTACTACTACAAATACTAGCCTATTGCATATCAAATACTACTAGTATTAACACTACTGCTGCTACTCCTCCTACTGCTGCTACGACTACTACTGCTGCTACTTTTTCTCTTAGTAGCCCAGTGCATGGAATATAGTACTTCTATAACTATGCTTATGTCTGCAGTTTATATTACTGCTACTACAACTGCTACTCCTAGTAGACCAGTGCATGGCAAATACTACTACTACTACTACTTCTGCTGCTGCTGATACTACTGCTACTACTTCTGCTAGTACTAGTAGTCCAGTGCATGGCAAATACTACAACTATTACTACTACTGCTGCTGCTGATACTACTGCTACTACTACCATCAATACTACTAGCTCAGTGCATGGCAAATCTACTACTACTACTGCTATTGCTGCTACTTCCACTCCTACTACTGGCCCACTGCCAGGCAAATCTTCTACCACTTCTACTGCTGGTGCGACCACTAGTACTACTACAAATACTAGCCTATTGCATTGCAAATACTACTACTATTAACACTACTGCTGCTACTCCCACTACTGCTGCTACTCCTACTACTGCTGCTACTTGTACCCTTAGTAGCTCAGTGCATGGAGAATACTACTTGTATAACTACTCCTGTGTCTACTGTTTCTATTACTGCTACCACTGCAGCTACTACTAGTAGACCATTGCATGGCAAATACTACTACTATTACTACTGCTGCTGCTGCTGATTCTACTGCTACTACTTCTGCTAGTACTAGCAGTCCAGTGCATGGCAAATACTACTTCTATTATTACTACTGCTGCTACTGCTACTACTATCCATCCTACTAGCTCAGTGCATGGCAAATCTACTACTAGTACTTCTATTGCTACTACTGCTACTACTCCTAATGTCACACTGCAGGGCAACTCTGGTGCTACTACTACTGCTGCTGCGGTCAATTCTAATGCTATTGCTCCCATTATTACTACTGCTACTACTAGTAGTCCAGTGCATGGCAAATACTACTAATATTACTACTGCTGCTGCTGCTGATTCTACTGCTACTACTTCTGCTAGTACTAGCAGTCCAGTGCATGGCAAATACTACTTCTATTATTACTACTGCTGCTACTGCTACTACTATCCATCCTACTAGCTCAGTGCATGGCAAATCTAGTACTAGTACTTCTATTGCTACTACTGCTACTACACCTAATGTCACACTGCAGGGCAACTCTGGTGCTACTACTACTGCTGCTGCGGTCAATTCTAATGCTGTTGCTCCCATTATTACTACTGCTACTACTAGTAGTCCAGTGCATGGCAAATACTACTACTATTACCACAACTGCTGCTACTACTACTGCTGCTGCTATTTCTACTACTACTACTAGTCCAGTGCATGGCAAACACTAGTGCTATTACTAATACTGCTGCTGCTGCTCCTCCTACTTCTACTATTACTGCTACTACTAGCAGTCCTTTGCATTGTAAATACTACTACTATTACTACTACTGCTGCTAGTACGGCTACTACAATGATCTATAATACTAACCCAGTGCATGACAAATCTACTATTCCTACTTCTATTGCGGCTACTGCTACTACTACTGCTAGACCAGTGCATGGCAGATACTACTACTATTACCACTATTGCTTCTACTTCTAGTACTGCTGCTTCTACTACGTCTGCTGCTTCTTCTACAGCTGCTGCTGCTACTACTACTCATCCTAGCTCTGTTCGTGGAAAATACTGCTACTACAACTGATGCTGATGCTGCTGCTACTACTGCCACTACTAATACCAATACTACTCGACCAGTGCATGGTAAATCTACTACTACCCTTGCTAGTGCTGTGACTGCTCCTACTAGTAGCAGCCCAGTGAATAGCAAATACTACTACTATTACCACTACTGCTGCTGCTATTACTACTGCAGCAACTAGTAGTGCTGCTGCTGCTGCTGCTACTACTACTATCTCCGTGCATGGCAAATACTTCTACTATTACTACTACTGCTGCTGCTGCTGCTACTACTACTACTACTCCTGCTACTGATAGTAGTGCAGTGCATGGCAAGTACTACTACTGTTTCTACTACTGCTGCTGCCACTTTTATTGCTGTCACTACCACTACTGCTACTACTAGTACTCCAGTGTATGGCAAATACTGCTTCTATTACTACTACTGCTGCCGTTGCTGCTACTGCTACTACTACTGCTACAACTTGCACCCAGTAAATTGCAAACATTACAACTATTACTTCTACTGCTGCTGCTGCTTCTACTGATACTACTGCTACTGCTTCTACTTCTCCTGCTGCTGCTTCTACTACTACCACTACTAGTCCCAGTGCAAGGTAAATAATACGATTATTACGACTACTGCTGCTTCTGCTAGTACTGCTGCTACTACTGCTACTACTGGTAGTCCAGTGCATGAAAAATACTATTACTACTACTGCTGCAGCTGCTGCTACTACTGCTGCTACTACTGCTACTACTAGTGATCCAGTGCATGGCAAATACAACAAATATTACTACTACTGATGTTGCCTCTACTACTGCTAATACTACTATCAATGCTACTAGCCAGTGCATGGCAAATATACTACTACTGCTGCTATTGCTGCTACTTCCACTACTACTACTGGCCCACTGCTGGGCAAATCATCTGCCACTTCTACTGCTGCTGCTGCTACAACTACTACTACTACTACTACTACTACTAGCCCATTGCATCTCAAATACTACTACTATTACCACTACTGCTGTTAGTCCTACTACTGCTGCTAGTCCTATTACAGCTGCTACTTGTACTATTATTATCCCAGTGCACGGAATGTACTACTAGTAAAGCGACTCCTACGTCTGCTTTTTCTACTACTGCTTCTGCTACTGCTACTACTAGTAGACCAGTGTGTGGCAAATACTACTACTATTACTACTACTGCTGCTGCTGCTACTACTGCTACTACTACTGCTATTACTAGTAGTCCAGGGAATGGCAAATACTACTACTACTATCACTACTACTGCTGCTGCTGCTACTACTACTGCTCCTTCTACTGCAACTACTAGTAGTCCAGTCCTTGGCAAATACTACTACTATGACTATGACTGCTGCTAATGCTACCACTGCTACTACTACTAATCCTGTCCGTGGCAAATGCTACTCTATTACTACTACTGCTGCAGCAGCGGCTACTGCTACTACTAATATCAATACTACGAGCCCAGTGCATGGCAAGTCTACCTCTACTGTTACTATTGCTGCTACTGCTACTACTACTTCTTACCCAGTGCATGGCAGATACTACTTCTATTACCACTGCTGCTGCTACCTCTACTGCTGCTGCAGCTACATCTACTGCTGCTGCTATTACTATTACTACTTCTACTACTAGCACAGTGCGTGGCAAATAGTACTAATATTACTACTACCGCTGCTGCTGTTGCTATGACTTCTAGTACTACTGCTACTACTAGTAATCCAGTGTGTCGCAAATACTATTCATACTACTACTGCTGCTGTTGCTACTACTACTATCAATACTACTAGCCCAGTGCATGGCCAATATACTACTACTACTGCTATAGCTGCTACTGCTACTACTACTAGTGGCCCACTGCAGGGCATATCTGCTGCTACTCTTACTGCTGCTTATGCCATTTCTATTCCTGGTGCTACCTCTACTACTGCTGCTACTACTAGTAGTCTAGTGCATGGCAAATACTACTATTACTACTACTTCTGCTGCTGCTACTACTGCTACTACTAGTATCAATACTACTATCCCAGTGCATGGCAAATCTACTAGTACTACACCTATTAGTGCTAATGCTAATACTGCTACTTGCACACTGCAGGGCCAATCTGCTGCTACTACTACCGACGTTGCTGCTAATTCTACTTCTGCTGCTACCAATACAACTACTACTCCTAGTACCCCAGTGCATTTCAAATACTACCAATATTACCAGTACTGTTGCTACTACTACTGCTGCTGCTACTAGTACTATTACTAGCCCAGTCCATGCCAAATACTACGACTATTACCACTGCTGCTACTTCTGCTACTATTACTGCTCTTGCTCTTACGACTACTTCTGCTACTACTACTGCTACCGCTTCTAATTCTACTGTTGCTGCTACTACTACTAGCCCAGGGCATGGCAAATACTACTACTATTATTACTACTGCTGCTGCTGCTACTACTTCTACTAGTACTTCTATTACTTGTAGTCTAGTGCATGGGAAATACTACTTCTATTACTACTCCTGTTGCTGCTGCTAATACTGCTACTACTACTCCCAATACTACTAGCTTAGTGCATGGGAAATCTGCTACTACTACTGCTGTATCTGCTACCGCTACTACTACTACTACTGGCCAGCTCCAGGGCAAATCTGCTGCTACTACTTCTGTTGCTGCTGCCACTTCTACTGCTCTTGCTACAACTACTACTACTGCTACTACTAGTAGTCCAGTGTATGGTAAATCCTAATACTACTAGTACTACTGCTGATGCAGCTTCTAGTGTTACTGCTACTACTGCTACTACTGCTAGTCCAGTGTATTGCAAATATAATTCTATTACTACTACTGCTGATGCTGCTACTACTGCTACTACTAATATCAATAGTACCAGCCAATTTCATGGCAAACCTACTACTACTCTTGCTATTGCTGCTGCTGCTACTACTACTGCTAAACCAGTGCATGGCAGATGCTACTACTATTACCACTACTGCTGCTGCTGCTGCTACTACTGCTGCCAATAGTAGTCCAGTGCGTGGCAAATACTACTAATATTACCACTACTGACGCTGCTACTACTTCTACTACTACTATGAATATTACTAGCCCATTGCAAGGCAAATCTACTATTTCTACTGCTATTCCTAACACTTTTACTACTACTACTGGCCCAGTGCAGGGAAAATCTGCTGCTACTTCTAGTGCTGCCCCTGCCACTTCTATTGCTGCTGCTACAGCTACTACTATTACAACTATTGACTAGTGCATCAACAATACTACTACTATTAATATTACTGCTGCTTCTGGTGCTACTACTGCTACTACTATTTGTCCAGTAAATGGCAAATACTACTACTCTTACTACTGCTTCTGATGCTGTTACTACTGCTACTGCTACCATAAATACTACTAGCCCAATCTATTACTCCTACTGCTATTGCTGCTTCTTGTCCTACTACTACTGCCAACTGCAGTGCAAGTTAGCTGCTACTACTACTGTTGCTGCTGTCACATCTACTGATGCTGATCCCACTACTACTACTACGACGACTAGTCCAGTGCATGGCAAATACTACTACAATTACCACTACTGGTTCTACTACAGCAGCTGCTATTTCTACTGCTGCTGCTACTACTAGTGTACTACTAGCCCAGTGCATGTCAAATATACTACTAATACTGCTATTCCTGCTTCCGCTACTATTACTACTGGCCCACTGCAGGGCAAATCTTCTGCTACTACTACTGCTTCTGCTGTCCGTTCTACTGCTGCTGCTTCCACTACTACTACAACTTCTACTAGTAGCCCAGCGCATGGCCAATACTACTACTATGATGATTACTGCTGCTACTACTAGTACTGCTGATGCTAATTTGATTGCTGCTGCTACTACTACTACTATTAGTTCAGTGTATGTCAAATGCTAGTACTATTACTACTACCGCAGCTGCTGCTACTTCTGATACTACTTCTGCTACTACAGGTAGTGCAGTGAATGGCAAATACTATTAACACTACTGCTCAGGCTGCTGCTACTACTGCTACTACTACTGCTACTACTACTAGCACTGTTGCTGCTAATTCTACTGATGCTGCTGCTCTATGTGCTGCTACTACTACTACTAGTCAATGCATGGCAAATACTACTACTATTACTGCTTCTGCTGCTACTACTTCTGCTACTACTGCTACTATTAGTAGTCCAGTGTATATCAAATACTACTAGTATCACCACGACTGCTGCTACTACTTCGACTGCCGCTGCTACTTCTCCTGCTGCTCGTATTACTACAGCTACTACTAGCCCAGTGCGTGGTAAATACTACTACTATTACTACCACTGCTGCTTCTGCAGCTACTATTGCTACTACTACAAGTCCAGTGCATTGCAAACACATTGCTATTACTAGTAGTGCATTGCATTTAAAATACTACTATAATTACTACGTCTGCTGCTACTACTGTTACTACTAGTAGTACAGTGCATGGTAAATACAACTACAATTAATACTAATGCTGCTGCTGCTACCACTGCTACTACTAGTAGTAAATTGCATGGCAAATACAACTAATATTACTACAACTGCTGTTGCTACTACTGCTACTACTAATATGAATACCACTAGGCCAGAGCATGGCAAATCTACTACTACAATTGCTATTGCTGCTACTGCTACTACTACTACTTACCCAGGGCGTGCCAAATACAACTACTGTTACCACTACTGCTGCTACTACTGCTGCAACTACTACTGCTACTGTTTCTAATTCTACTGCTTTTGCTACAACTACTACTACTACTATCCCAGGGCACGGGAAATAATACTACTATTATTACTACTGCTGCTGCTGCTGCTACTATGGCTACTACTGCTATCAATACTACTAGCCAGTGCATGGCAAGTCTACTACTACTACTGCTATTGCTGCTACTTCCACTCCTACTACTGGCCAACTGCCAGGCAAATCTTCTACCACTTCTGCTGCTGCAATCACTGGTACTACTACAAATACTAGCCTATTGCATATCAAATACTACTAGTATTAACACTACTGCTGCTACTCCTCCTACTGCTGCTACGACTACTACTGCTGCTACTTTTTCTCTTAGTAGCCCAGTGCATGGAATACAGTACTTCTATAACTATGCTTATGTCTGCAGTTTATATTACTGCTACTACAACTGCTACTCCTAGTAGAGCAGTGCATGGCAAATACTACTACTACTACTACTTCTGCTGCTGCTGATACTACTGCTACTACTTCTGCTAGTACTAGTAGTCCAGTGCATGGCAAATACTACAACTATTACTACTACTGCTGCTGCTGATACTACTGCTACTACTACCATCAATACTACTAGCTCAGTGCATGGCAAATCTACTACTACTACTGCTATTGCTGCTACTTCCACTCCTACTACTGGCCCACTGCCAGGCAAATCTTCTACCACTTCTACTGCTGGTGCGACCACTAGTACTACTACAAATACTAGCCTATTGCATTGCAAATATTACTACTATTAACACTACTGCTGCTACTCCCACTACTGCTGCTACTCCTACTACTGCTGCTACTTGTACCCTTAGTAGCTCAGTGCATGGAGAATACTACTTGTATAACTACTCCTGTGTCTACTGTTTCTATTACTGCTACCACTGCAGCTACTACTAGTAGACCATTGCATGGCAAATACTACTACTATTACTACTGCTGCTGCTGCTGATACTTCTGCTACTACTTCTGCTAGTACTAGTAGTCCAGTGCATGGCAAATACTACTTCTATTATTACTACTGCTGCTACTGCTACTACTATCCATCCTACTAGCTCAGTGCATGGCAAATCTAGTACTAGTACTTCTATTGCTACTACTGCTACTACTCCTAATGTCACACTGCAGGGCAACTCTGGTGCTACTACTACTGCTGCTGCGGTCAATTCTAATGCTGTTGCTCCCATTATTACTACTGCTACTACTAGTAGTCCAGTGCATGGCAAATACTACTACTATTACCACAACTGCTGCTACTACTACTGCTGCTGCTATTTCTACTACTACTACTAGTCCAGTGCATGGCAAACACTAGTGCTATTACTAATACTGCTGCTGCTGCTCCTCCTACTTCTACTATTACTGCTACTACTAGCAGTCCTTTGCATTGTAAATACTACTACTATTACTACTACTGCTGCTAGTACGGCTACTACAATGATCTATAATACTAACCCAGTGCATGACAAATCTACTATTACTACTTCTATTGCGGCTACTGCTACTACTACTGCTAGACCAGTGCATGGCAGATACTACTACTATTACCACTATTGCTTCTACTTCTAGTACTGCTGCTTCTACTACGTCTGCTACTTCTTCTACATCTGCTGCTGCTACTACTACTCATCCTAGCTCTGTTCGTGGAAAATACTGCTACTACAACTGATGCTGATGCTGCTGCTACTACTGCCACTACTAATACCAATACTACTCGACCAGTGCATGGTAAATCTACTACTACCCTTGCTAGTGCTGTGACTGCTCCTACTAGTAGCAGCCCAGTGAATAGCAAATACTACTACTATTACCACTACTGCTGCTGCTATTACTACTGCAGCAACTAGTAGTGCTGCTGCTGCTGCTGCTACTACTACTATCTCCGTGCATGGCAAATACTTCTACTATTACTACTACTGCTGCTGCTGCTGCTACTACTACTACTACTCCTGCTACTGATAGTAGTGCAGTGCATGGCAAGTACTACTACTGTTTCTACTACTGCTGCTGCCACTTTTATTGCTGTCACTACCACTACTGCTACTACTAGTACTCCAGTGTATGGCAAATACTGCTTCTATTACTACTACTGCTGCCGTTGCTGCTACTGCTACTACTACTGCTACAACTTGCACCCAGTAAATTGCAAACATTACAACTATTACTTCTACTGCTGCTGCTGCTTCTACTGATACTACTGCTACTGCTTCTACTTCTCCTGCTGCTGCTTCTACTACTACCACTACTAGTCCCAGTGCAAGGTAAATAATACGATTATTACGACTACTGCTGCTTCTGCTAGTACTGCTGCTACTACTGCTACTACTGGTAGTCCAGTGCATGAAAAATACTATTACTACTACTGCTGCAGCTGCTGCTACTACTGCTGCTACTACTGCTACTACTAGTGATCCAGTGCATGGCAAATACAACAAATATTACTACTACTGATGTTGCCTCTACTACTGCTAATACTACTATCAATGCTACTAGCCAGTGCATGGCAAATATACTACTACTGCTGCTATTGCTGCTACTTCCACTACTACTACTGGCCCACTGCTGGGCAAATCATCTGCCACTTCTACTGCTGCTGCTGCTACAACTACTACTACTACTACTACTACTACTAGCCCATTGCATCTCAAATACTACTACTATTACCACTACTGCTGTTAGTCCTACTACTGCTGCTAGTCCTATTACAGCTGCTACTTGTACTATTACTATCCCAGTGCACGGAATGTACTACTAGTAAAGCTACTCCTACGTCTGCTTTTTCTACTACTGCTTCTGCTACTGCTACTACTAGTAGACCAGTGTGTGGCAAATACTACTACTATTACTACTACTGCTGCTGCTGCTACTACTGCTACTACTACTGCTATTACTAGTAGTCCAGGGAATGGCAAATACTACTACTACTATCACTACTACTGCTGCTGCTGCTACTACTACTGCTCCTTCTACTGCAACTACTAGTAGTCCAGTCCTTGGCAAATACTACTACTATGACTATGACTGCTGCTAATGCTACCACTGCTACTACTACTAATCCTGTCCGTGGCAAATGCTACTCTATTACTACTACTGCTGCAGCAGCGGCTACTGCTACTACTAATATCAATACTACGAGCCCAGTGCATGGCAAGTCTACCTCTACTGTTACTATTGCTGCTACTGCTACTACTACTTCTTACCCAGTGCATGGCAGATACTACTTCTATTACCACTGCTGCTGCTACCTCTACTGCTGCTGCAGCTACATCTACTGCTGCTGCTATTACTATTACTACTTCTACTACTAGCACAGTGCGTGGCAAATAGTACTAATATTACTACTACCGCTGCTGCTGTTGCTATGACTTCTAGTACTACTGCTACTACTAGTAATCCAGTGTGTCGCAAATACTATTCATACTACTACTGCTGCTGTTGCTACTACTACTATCAATACTACTAGCCCAGTGCATGGCCAATATACTACTACTACTGCTATAGCTGCTACTGCTACTACTACTAGTGGCCCACTGCAGGGCATATCTGCTGCTACTCTTACTGCTGCTTATGCCATTTCTATTCCTGGTGCTACCTCTACTACTGCTGCTACTACTAGTAGTCTAGTGCATGGCAAATACTACTATTACTACTACTTCTGCTGCTGCTACTACTGCTACTACTAGTATCAATACTACTATCCCAGTGCATGGCAAATCTACTAGTACTACACCTATTAGTGCTAATGCTAATACTGCTACTTGAACACTGCAGGGCCAATCTGCTGCTACTACTACCGACGTTGCTGCTAATTCTACTTCTGCTGCTACCAATACAACTACTACTCCTAGTACCCCAGTGCATTTCAAATACTACCAATATTACCAGTACTGTTGCTACTACTACTGCTGCTGCTACTAGTACTATTACTAGCCCAGTCCATGCCAAATACTACGACTATTACCACTGCTGCTACTTCTGCTACTATTACTGCTCTTGCTCTTACGACTACTTCTGCTACTACTACTGCTACCGCTTCTAATTCTACTGTTGCTGCTACTACTACTAGCCCAGGGCATGGCAAATACTACTACTATTATTACTACTGCTGCTGCTGCTACTACTTCTACTAGTACTTCTATTACTTGTGGTCTAGTGCATGGGAAATACTACTTCTATTACTACTCCTGTTGCTGCTGCTAATACTGCTACTACTACTCCCAATACTACTAGCTTAGTGCATGGGAAATCTGCTACTACTACTGCTGTATCTGCTACCGCTACTACTACTACTACTGGCCAGCTCCAGGGCAAATCTGCTGCTACTACTTCTGTTGCTGCTGCCACTTCTACTGCTCTTGCTACAACTACTACTACTGCTACTACTAGTAGTCCAGTGTATGGTAAATCCTAATACTACTAGCACTACTGCTGATGCAGCTTCTAGTGTTACTGCTACTACTGCTACTACTGCTAGTCCAGTGTATTGCAAATATAATTCTATTACTACTACTGCTGATGCTGCTACTACTGCTACTACTAATATCAATAGTACCAGCCAATTTCATGGCAAACCTACTACTACTCTTGCTATTGCTGCTGCTGCTACTACTACTGCTAAACCAGTGCATGGCAGATGCTACTACTATTACCACTACTGCTGCTGCTGCTGCTACTACTGCTGCTAATAGTAGTCCAGTGCGTGGCAAATACTACTAATATTACCACTACTGACGCTGCTACTACTTCTACTACTACTATGAATATTACTAGCCCATTGCAAGGCAAATCTACTATTTCTACTGCTATTCCTAACACTTTTACTACTACTACTGGCCCAGTGCAGGGAAAATCTGCTGCTACTTCTAGTGCTGCCCCTGCCACTTCTATTGCTGCTGCTACAGCTACTACTATTACAACTATTGACTAGTGCATCAACAATACTACTACTATTAATATTACTGCTGCTTCTGGTGCTACTACTGCTACTACTATTTGTCCAGTAAATGGCAAATACTACTACTCTTACTACTGCTTCTGATGCTGTTACTACTGCTACTGCTACCATCAATACTACTAGCCCAATCTATTACTCCTACTGCTATTGCTGCTTCTTGTCCTACTACTACTGCCAACTGCAGTGCAAGTTAGCTGCTACTACTACTGTTGCTGCTGTCACATCTACTGATGCTGATCCCACTACTACTACTACGACGACTAGTCCAGTGCATGGCAAATACTACTACAATTACCACTACTGGTTCTACTACAGCAGCTGCTATTTCTACTGCTGCTGCTACTACTAGTGTACTACTAGCCCAGTGCATGTCAAATATACTACTAATACTGCTATTCCTGCTTCCGCTACTATTACTACTGGCCCACTGCAGGGCAAATCTTCTGCTACTACTACTGCTTCTGCTGTCCGTTCTACTGCTGCTGCTTCCACTACTACTACAACTTCTACTAGTAGCCCAGCGCATGGCCAATACTACTACTATGATGATTACTGCTGCTACTACTAGTACTGCTGATGCTAATTTGATTGCTGCTGCTACTACTACTACTATTAGTTCAGTGTATGTCAAATGCTAGTACTATTACTACTACCGCAGCTGCTGCTACTTCTGATACTACTTCTGCTACTACAGGTAGTGCAGTGAATGGCAAATACTATTAACACTACTGCTCAGGCTGCTGCTACTACTGCTACTACTACTGCTACTACTACTAGCACTGTTGCTGCTAATTCTACTGATGCTGCTGCTCTATGTGCTGCTACTACTACTACTAGTCAATGCATGGCAAATACTACTACTATTACTGCTTCTGCTGCTACTACTTCTGCTACTACTGCTACTATTAGTAGTCCAGTGTATATCAAATACTACTAGTATCACCACGACTGCTGCTACTACTTCGACTGCCGCTGCTACTTCTCCTGCTGCTCGTATTACTACAGCTACTACTAGCCCAGTGCGTGGTAAATACTACTACTATTACTACCACTGCTGCTTCTGCAGCTACTATTGCTACTACTACAAGTCCAGTGCATTGCAAACACATTGCTATTACTAGTAGTGCATTGCATTTAAAATACTACTATAATTACTACGTCTGCTGCTACTACTGTTACTACTAGTAGTACAGTGCATGGTAAATACAACTACAATTAATACTAATGCTGCTGCTGCTACCACTGCTACTACTAGTAGTAAATTGCATGGCAAATACAACTAATATTACTACAACTGCTGTTGCTACTACTGCTACTACTAATATGAATACCACTAGGCCAGAGCATGGCAAATCTACTACTACAATTGCTATTGCTGCTACTGCTACTACTACTACTTACCCAGGGCGTGCCAAATACAACTACTGTTACCACTACTGCTGCTACTACTGCTGCAACTACTACTGCTACTGTTTCTAATTCTACTGCTTTTGCTACTACTACTACTACTACTATCCCAGGGCATGGCAAATAATACTACTATTATTACTACTGCTGCTGCTGCTGCTACTACGGCTACTACTGCTATCAACACTACTAGCCAGTGCATGGCAAGTCTACTACTACTACTGCTATTGCTGCTACTTCCACTCCTACTACTGGCCAACTGCCAGGCAAATCTTCTACCACTTCTGCTGCTGCAATCACTGGTACTACTACAAATACTAGCCTATTGCATATCAAATACTACTAGTATTAACACTACTGCTGCTACTCCTCCTACTGCTGCTACGACTACTACTGCTGCTACTTTTTCTCTTAGTAGCCCAGTGCATGGAATATAGTACTTCTATAACTACGCTTATGTCTGCAGTTTATATTACTGCTACTACAACTGCTACTCCTAGTAGACCAGTGCATGGCAAATACTACTACTACTACTACTTCTGCTGCTGCTGATACTACTGCTACTACTTCTGCTAGTACTAGTAGTCCAGTGCATGGCAAATACTACAACTATTACTACTACTGCTGCTGCTGATACTACTGCTACTACTACCATCAATACTACTAGCTCAGTGCATGGCAAATCTACTACTACTACTGCTATTGCTGCTACTTCCACTCCTACTACTGGCCCACTGCCAGGCAAATCTTCTACCACTTCTACTGCTGGTGCGACCACTAGTACTACTACAAATACTAGCCTATTGCATTGCAAATACTACTACTATTAACACTACTGCTGCTACTCCCACTACTGCTGCTACTCCTACTACTGCTGCTACTTGTACCCTTAGTAGCTCAGTGCATGGAGAATACTACTTGTATAACTACTCCTGTGTCTACTGTTTCTATTACTGCTACCACTGCAGCTACTACTAGTAGACCATTGCATGGCAAATACTACTACTATTACTACTGCTGCTGCTGCTGATTCTACTGCTACTACTTCTGCTAGTACTAGCAGTCCAGTGCATGGCAAATACTACTTCTATTATTACTACTGCTGCTACTGCTACTACTATCCATCCTACTAGCTCAGTGCATGGCAAATCTACTACTAGTACTTCTATTGCTACTACTGCTACTACTCCTAATGTCACACTGCAGGGCAACCCTGGTGCTACTACTACTGCTGCTGCGGTCAATTCTAATGCTATTGCTCCCATTATTACTACTGCTACTACTAGTAGTCCAGTGCATGGCAAATACTACTAATATTACTACTGCTGCTGCTGCTGATTCTACTGCTACTACTTCTGCTAGTACTAGCAGTCCAGTGCATGGCAAATACTACTTCTATTATTACTACTGCTGCTACTGCTACTACTATCCATCCTACTAGCTCAGTGCATGGCAAATCTAGTACTAGTACTTCTATTGCTACTACTGCTACTACACCTAATGTCACACTGCAGGGCAACTCTGGTGCTACTACTACTGCTGCTGCGGTCAATTCTAATGCTGTTGCTCCCATTATTACTACTGCTACTACTAGTAGTCCAGTGCATGGCAAATACTACTAATATTACTACTGCTGCTGCTGCTGATTCTACTGCTACTACTTCTGCTAGTACTAGCAGTCCAGTGCATGGCAAATACTACTTCTATTATTACTACTGCTGCTACTGCTACTACTATCCATCCTACTAGCTCAGTGCATGGCAAATCTAGTACTAGTACTTCTATTGCTACTACTGCTACTACACCTAATGTCACACTGCAGGGCAACTCTGGTGCTACTACTACTGCTGCTGCGGTCAATTCTAATGCTGTTGCTCCCATTATTACTACTGCTACTACTAGTAGTCCAGTGCATGGCAAATACTACTACTATTACCACAACTGCTGCTACTACTACTGCTGCTGCTATTTCTACTACTACTACTAGTCCAGTGCATGGCAAACACTAGTGCTATTACTAATACTGCTGCTGCTGCTCCTCCTACTTCTACTATTACTGCTACTACTAGCAGTCCTTTGCATTGTAAATACTACTACTATTACTACTACTGCTGCTAGTACGGCTACTACAATGATCTATAATACTAACCCAGTGCATGACAAATCTACTATTCCTACTTCTATTGCGGCTACTGCTACTACTACTGCTAGACCAGTGCATGGCAGATACTACTACTATTACCACTATTGCTTCTACTTCTAGTACTGCTGCTTCTACTACGTCTGCTGCTTCTTCTACAGCTGCTGCTGCTACTACTACTCATCCTAGCTCTGTTCGTGGAAAATACTGCTACTACAACTGATGCTGATGCTGCTGCTACTACTGCCACTACTAATACCAATACTACTCGACCAGTGCATGGTAAATCTACTACTACCCTTGCTAGTGCTGTGACTGCTCCTACTAGTAGCAGCCCAGTGAATAGCAAATACTACTACTATTACCACTACTGCTGCTGCTATTACTACTGCAGCAACTAGTAGTGCTGCAGCTGCTGTTGCTGCTGCTACTACTACTATCTCCGTGCATGGCAAATACTTCTACTATTACTACTACTGCTGCTGCTGCTGCTACTACTACTACTACTCCTGCTACTGATAGTAGTGCAGTGCATGGCAAGTACTACTACTGTTTCTACTACTGCTGCTGCCACTTTTATTGCTGTCACTACCACTACTGCTACTACTAGTACTCCAGTGTATGGCAAATACTGCTTCTATTACTACTACTGCTGCCGTTGCTGCTACTGCTACTACTACTGCTACAACTTGCACCCAGTAAATTGCAAACATTACAACTATTACTTCTACTGCTGCTGCTGCTTCTACTGATACTACTGCTACTGCTTCTACTTCTCCTGCTGCTGCTTCTACTACTACCACTACTAGTCCCAGTGCAAGGTAAATAATACGATTATTACGACTACTGCTGCTTCTGCTAGTACTGCTGCTACTACTGCTACTACTGGTAGTCCAGTGCATGAAAAATACTCTTACTACTACTGCTGCAGCTGCTGCTACTACTGCTGCTACTACTGCTACTACTAGTGATCCAGTGCATGGCAAATACAACAAATATTACTACTACTGATGTTGCCTCTACTACTGCTAATACTACTATCAATGCTACTAGCCAGTGCATGGCAAATATACTACTACTGCTGCTATTGCTGCTACTTCCACTACTACTACTGGCCCACTGCTGGGCAAATCATCTGCCACTTCTACTGCTGCTGCTGCTACAACTACTACTACTACTACTACTACTAGCCCATTGCATCTCAAATACTACTACTATTACCACTACTGCTGTTAGTCCTACTACTGCTGCTAGTCCTATTACAGCTGCTACTTGTACTATTACTATCCCAGTGCACGGAATGTACTACTAGTAAAGCTACTCCTACGTCTGCTTTTTCTACTACTGCTTCTGCTACTGCTACTACTAGTAGACCAGTGTGTGGCAAATACTACTACTATTACTACTACTGCTGCTGCTGCTACTACTGCTACTACTACTGCTATTACTAGTAGTCCAGGGAATGGCAAATACTACTACTACTATCACTACTACTGCTGCTGCTGCTACTACTACTGCTCCTTCTACTGCAACTACTAGTAGTCCAGTCCTTGGCAAATACTACTACTATGACTATGACTGCTGCTAATGCTACCACTGCTACTACTACTAATCCTGTCCGTGGCAAATGCTACTCTATTACTACTACTGCTGCAGCAGCGGCTACTGCTACTACTAATATCAATACTACGAGCCCAGTGCATGGCAAGTCTACCTCTACTGTTACTATTGCTGCTACTGCTACTACTACTTCTTACCCAGTGCATGGCAGATACTACTTCTATTACCACTGCTGCTGCTACCTCTACTGCTGCTGCAGCTACATCTACTGCTGCTGCTATTACTATTACTACTTCTACTACTAGCACAGTGCGTGGCAAATAGTACTAATATTACTACTACCGCTGCTGCTGTTGCTATGACTTCTAGTACTACTGCTACTACTAGTAATCCAGTGTGTCGCAAATACTATTCATACTACTACTGCTGCTGTTGCTACTACTACTATCAATACTACTAGCCCAGTGCATGGCCAATATACTACTACTACTGCTATAGCTGCTACTGCTACTACTACTAGTGGCCCACTGCAGGGCATATCTGCTGCTACTCTTACTGCTGCTTATGCCATTTCTATTCCTGGTGCTACCTCTACTACTGCTGCTACTACTAGTAGTCTAGTGCATGGCAAATACTACTATTACTACTACTTCTGCTGCTGCTACTACTGCTACTACTAGTATCAATACTACTATCCCAGTGCATGGCAAATCTACTAGTACTACACCTATTAGTGCTAATGCTAATACTGCTACTTGAACACTGCAGGGCCAATCTGCTGCTACTACTACCGACGTTGCTGCTAATTCTACTTCTGCTGCTACCAATACAACTACTACTCCTAGTACCCCAGTGCATTTCAAATACTACCAATATTACCAGTACTGTTGCTACTACTACTGCTGCTGCTACTAGTACTATTACTAGCCCAGTCCATGCCAAATACTACGACTATTACCACTGCTGCTACTTCTGCTACTATTACTGCTCTTGCTCTTACGACTACTTCTGCTACTACTACTGCTACCGCTTCTAATTCTACTGTTGCTGCTACTACTACTAGCCCAGGGCATGGCAAATACTACTACTATTATTACTACTGCTGCTGCTGCTACTACTTCTACTAGTACTTCTATTACTTGTAGTCTAGTGCATGGGAAATACTACTTCTATTACTACTCCTGTTGCTGCTGCTAATACTGCTACTACTACTCCCAATACTACTAGCTTAGTGCATGGGAAATCTGCTACTACTACTGCTGTATCTGCTACCGCTACTACTACTACTACTGGCCAGCTCCAGGGCAAATCTGCTGCTACTACTTCTGTTGCTGCTGCCACTTCTACTGCTCTTGCTACAACTACTACTACTGCTACTACTAGTAGTCCAGTGTATGGTAAATCCTAATACTACTAGTACTACTGCTGATGCAGCTTCTAGTGTTACTGCTACTACTGCTACTACTGCTAGTCCAGTGTATTGCAAATATAATTCTATTACTACTACTGCTGATGCTGCTACTACTGCTACTACTAATATCAATAGTACCAGCCAATTTCATGGCAAACCTACTACTACTCTTGCTATTGCTGCTGCTGCTACTACTACTGCTAAACCAGTGCATGGCAGATGCTACTACTATTACCACTACTGCTGCTGCTGCTGCTACTACTGCTGCTAATAGTAGTCCAGTGCGTGGCAAATACTACTAATATTACCACTACTGACGCTGCTACTACTTCTACTACTACTATGAATATTACTAGCCCATTGCAAGGCAAATCTACTATTTCTACTGCTATTCCTAACACTTTTACTACTACTACTGGCCCAGTGCAGGGAAAATCTGCTGCTACTTCTAGTGCTGCCCCTGCCACTTCTATTGCTGCTGCTACAGCTACTACTATTACAACTATTGACTAGTGCATCAACAATACTACTACTATTAATATTACTGCTGCTTCTGGTGCTACTACTGCTACTACTATTTGTCCAGTAAATGGCAAATACTACTACTCTTACTACTGCTTCTGATGCTGTTACTACTGCTACTGCTACCATCAATACTACTAGCCCAATCTATTACTCCTACTGCTATTGCTGCTTCTTGTCCTACTACTACTGCCAACTGCAGTGCAAGTTAGCTGCTACTACTACTGTTGCTGCTGTCACATCTACTGATGCTGATCCCACTACTACTACTACGACGACTAGTCCAGTGCATGGCAAATACTACTACAATTACCACTACTGGTTCTACTACAGCAGCTGCTATTTCTACTGCTGCTGCTACTACTAGTGTACTACTAGCCCAGTGCATGTCAAATATACTACTAATACTGCTATTCCTGCTTCCGCTACTATTACTACTGGCCCACTGCAGGGCAAATCTTCTGCTACTACTACTGCTTCTGCTGTCCGTTCTACTGCTGCTGCTTCCACTACTACTACAACTTCTACTAGTAGCCCAGCGCATGGCCAATACTACTACTATGATGATTACTGCTGCTACTACTAGTACTGCTGATGCTAATTTGATTGCTGCTGCTACTACTACTACTATTAGTTCAGTGTATGTCAAATGCTAGTACTATTACTACTACCGCAGCTGCTGCTACTTCTGATACTACTTCTGCTACTACAGGTAGTGCAGTGAATGGCAAATACTATTAACACTACTGCTCAGGCTGCTGCTACTACTGCTACTACTACTGCTACTACTACTAGCACTGTTGCTGCTAATTCTACTGATGCTGCTGCTCTATGTGCTGCTACTACTACTACTAGTCAATGCATGGCAAATACTACTACTATTACTGCTTCTGCTGCTACTACTTCTGCTACTACTGCTACTATTAGTAGTCCAGTGTATATCAAATACTACTAGTATCACCACGACTGCTGCTACTACTTCGACTGCCGCTGCTACTTCTCCTGCTGCTCGTATTACTACAGCTACTACTAGCCCAGTGCGTGGTAAATACTACTACTATTACTACCACTGCTGCTTCTGCAGCTACTATTGCTACTACTACAAGTCCAGTGCATTGCAAACACATTGCTATTACTAGTAGTGCATTGCATTTAAAATACTACTATAATTACTACGTCTGCTGCTACTACTGTTACTACTAGTAGTACAGTGCATGGTAAATACAACTACAATTAATACTAATGCTGCTGCTGCTACCACTGCTACTACTAGTAGTAAATTGCATGGCAAATACAACTAATATTACTACAACTGCTGTTGCTACTACTGCTACTACTAATATGAATACCACTAGGCCAGAGCATGGCAAATCTACTACTACAATTGCTATTGCTGCTACTGCTACTACTACTACTTACCCAGGGCGTGCCAAATACAACTACTGTTACCACTACTGCTGCTACTACTGCTGCAACTACTACTGCTACTGTTTCTAATTCTACTGCTTTTGCTACTACTACTACTACTACTATCCCAGGGCATGGCAAATAATACTACTATTATTACTACTGCTGCTGCTGCTGCTACTACGGCTACTACTGCTATCAATACTACTAGCCAGTGCATGGCAAGTCTACTACTACTACTGCTATTGCTGCTACTTCCACTCCTACTATTGGCCAACTGCCAGGCAAATCTTCTACCACTTCTGCTGCTGCGATCACTGGTACTACTACAAATACTAGCCTATTGCATATCAAATACTACTAGTATTAACACTACTGCTGCTACTCCTCCTACTGCTGCTACGACTACTACTGCTGCTACTTTTTCTCTTAGTAGCCCAGTGCATGGAATATAGTACTTCTATAACTACGCTTATGTCTGCAGTTTATATTACTGCTACTACAACTGCTACTCCTAGTAGACCAGTGCATGGCAAATACTACTACTACTACTACTTCTGCTGCTGCTGATACTACTGCTACTACTTCTGCTAGTACTAGTAGTCCAGTGCATGGCAAATACTACAACTATTACTACTACTGCTGCTGCTGATACTACTGCTACTACTACCATCAATACTACTAGCTCAGTGCATGGCAAATCTACTACTACTACTGCTATTGCTGCTACTTCCACTCCTACTACTGGCCCACTGCCAGGCAAATCTTCTACCACTTCTACTGCTGGTGCGACCACTAGTACTACTACAAATACTAGCCTATTGCATTGCAAATACTACTACTATTAACACTACTGCTGCTACTCCCACTACTGCTGCTACTCCTACTACTGCTGCTACTTGTACCCTTAGTAGCTCAGTGCATGGAGAATACTACTTGTATAACTACTCCTGTGTCTACTGTTTCTATTACTGCTACCACTGCAGCTACTACTAGTAGACCATTGCATGGCAAATACTACTACTATTACTACTGCTGCTGCTGCTGATTCTACTGCTACTACTTCTGCTAGTACTAGCAGTCCAGTGCATGGCAAATACTACTTCTATTATTACTACTGCTGCTACTGCTACTACTATCCATCCTACTAGCTCAGTGCATGGCAAATCTAGTACTAGTACTTCTATTGCTACTACTGCTACTACACCTAATGTCACACTGCAGGGCAACTCTGGTGCTACTACTACTGCTGCTGCGGTCAATTCTATTGCTATTGCTCCCATTATTACTACTGCTACTACTAGTAGTCCAGTGCATGGCAAATACTACTAATATTACTACTGCTGCTGCTGCTGATTCTACTGCTACTACTTCTGCTAGTACTAGCAGTCCAGTGCATGGCAAATACTACTTCTATTATTACTACTGCTGCTACTGCTACTACTATCCATCCTACTAGCTCAGTGCATGGCAAATCTACTACTAGTACTTCTATTGCTACTACTGCTACTACTCCTAATGTCACACTGCAGGGCAACTCTGGTGCTACTACTACTGCTGCTGCGGTCAATTCTAATGCTGTTGCTCCCATTATTACTACTGCTACTACTAGTAGTCCAGTGCATGGCAAATACTACTACTATTACCACAACTGCTGCTACTACTACTGCTGCTGCTATTTCTACTACTACTACTAGTCCAGTGCATGGCAAACACTAGTGCTATTACTAATACTGCTGCTGCTGCTCCTCCTACTTCTACTATTACTGCTACTACTAGCAGTCCTTTGCATTGCAAATACTACTAGTATTACTACTGCTGCTGCTAGTACTGCTACTACAATGATCTATAATACTAACCCAGTGCATGGCAAATCTACTATTACTACTTCTATTGCGGCTACTGCTACTACTACTGCTAGACCAGTGCATGGCAGATACTAGTACTATTACCACTATTGCTTCTACTTCTAGTACTGCTGCTTCTACTACGGCTGCTGCTTCTTCTACAGCTGCTGCTGCTACTACTACTCATCCTAGCCCTGTTCGTGGAAAATACTGCTACTATTACTACTACTGATGCTGCTGCTACTACTGCCACTACTAATACCAATACTACTCGACCAGTGCATGGTAAATCTACTACTACTCTTGCTAGTGCTGTGACTGCTCCTACTAGTAGCAGCCCAGTGAATAGCAAATACTACTACTATTACCACTACTGCTGCTGCTATTACTACTGCAGCAACTAGTAGTGCTGCTGCTGCTGCTGCTACAACTACTATCTCCGTGCATGGCAAATACTTCTACTATTACTACTAGTGCTGCTGCTGCTACTACTACTACTACTACTACTCCTGCCACTGATAGTAGTGCAGTGCATGGCAAGTACTACTACTGTTTCTACTACTGCTGCTGCCACTTTTGTTGCTGTCACTACCACTACTGCTACTACTAGTACTCCAGTGTATGGCAAATACTGCTTCTATTACTACTACTGCTGCCGTTGCTGCTACTGCTACTACTACTGCTACAACTTGCACCCAGTAAATTGCAAACATTACAACTATTACTTCTACTGCTGCTGCTGCTTCTACTGATACTACTGCTACTGCTTCTACTTCTCCTGCTGCTGCTTCTACTACTACCACTACTAGTCCCAGTGCAAGGTAAATAATACGATTATTACGACTACTGCTGCTTCTGCTAGTACTGCTGCTACTACTGCTACTACTGGTAGTCCAGTGCATGAAAAATACTCTTACTACTACTGCTGCAGCTGCTGCTACTACTGCTGCTACTACTGCTACTACTAGTGATCCAGTGCATGGCAAATACAACAAATATTACTACTACTGATGTTGCCTCTACTACTGCTAATACTACTATCAATGCTACTAGCCAGTGCATGGCAAATATACTACTACTGCTGCTATTGCTGCTACTTCCACTACTACTACTGGCCCACTGCTGGGCAAATCATCTGCCACTTCTACTGCTGCTGCTGCTACAACTACTACTACTACTACTAGCCCATTGCATCTCAAATACTACTACTATTACCACTACTGCTGTTAGTCCTACTACTGCTGCTAGTCCTATTACTGCTGCTACTTGTACTATTACTATCCCAGTGCATGGAATGTACTACTAGTAAAGCTACTCCTACGTCTGCTTTTTCTACTACTGCTTCTGCTACTGCTACTACTAGTAGACCAGTGTGTGGCAAATACTACTACTATTACTACTGCTGCTGCTGCTACTACTGCTATTACTAGTAGTCCAGGGAATGGCAAATACTACTACTATCACTACTACTGCTGCTGCTGCTACTACTACTGCTCCTTCTACTGCAACTACTAGTAGTCCAGCCCTTGGCAAATACTACTACTATGACTATGACTGCTGCTAATGCTACCACTGCTACTACTACTAATCCTGTCCGTGGCAAATGCTACTCTATTACTACTACTGCTGCAGCAGCGGCTACTGCTACTACTAATATCAATACTACGAGCCCAGTGCATGGCAAGTCTACCTCTACTGTTACTATTGCTGCTACTGCTACTACTACTTCTTACGCAGTGCATGGCAGATACTACTTCTATTACCACTGTTGCTGCTACCTCTACTGCTGCTGCAGCTACATCTGCTGCTGCTGCTATTTCTATTACTACTTCTACTACTAGCACAGTGCGTGGCAAATAGTACTAGTATTACTACTACCTCTGCTGCTGTTGCTATGACTTCTAGTACTACTGCTATTACTAGTAATCCAGTGTGTCGCAAATACTATTCATACTACTACTGCTGCTGTTGCTACTACTACTATCAATACTACTAGCCCAGTGCATGGCCAATATACTACTACTACTGCTATAGCTGCTACTGCTACTACTACTAGTGGCCCACTGCAGGGCAAATCTGCTGCTACTCTTACTGCTGCTTATGCCACTTCTATTCCTGGTGCTACCTCTACTATTGCTGCTACTACTAGTAGTCTAGTGCATGGCAAATACTACTATTACTACTACTTCTGCTGCTGCTACTACTGCTACTACTAGTATCAATACTACTATCCCAGTGCATGGCAAATCTACTAGTACTACACCTATTAGTGCTAATGCTAATACTGCTACTTGAACACTGCAGGGCCAATCTGCTGCTACTACTACCGACGTTGCTGCTAATTCTACTTCTGCTGCTACCAATACAACTACTACTCCTAGTACCCCAGTGCATTTCAAATACTACCAATATTACCAGTACAGTTGCTACTACTACAGCTGCTGCTACTAGTACTATTACTAGCCCAGTCCATGCCAAATACTACTACTATTACCACTGCTGCTACTTCTGCTACTATAACTGCTGTTGCTCTTACGACTACTTCTGCTACTACTACTGCTACCGCTTCTAATTCTACTGTTGCTGCTACTACTACTATTACGACTGCTACTAGCCCAGGGCATGGCAAATACTACTACTATTATTACTACTGCTGCTGCTGCTACTACTTCTACTAGTACTTCTATTACTTGTAGTCTAGTGCATGGGAAATACTACTTCTATTACTACTCCTGTTGCTGCTGCTAATACTGCTACTACTACTCCCAATACTACTAGCTTAGTGCATGGGAAATCTGCTACTACTACTGCTGTATCTGCTACCGCTACTACTACTACTACTGGCCAGCTCCAGGGCAAATCTGCTGCTACTACTTCTGTTGCTGCTGCCACTTCTACTGCTCTTGCTACAACTACTACTACTGCTACTACTAGTAGTCCAGTGTATGGTAAATCCTAATACTACTAGTACTACTGCTGATGCAGCTTCTAGTGTTACTGCTACTACTGCTACTACTGCTAGTCCAGTGTATTGCAAATATAATTCTATTACTACTACTGCTGATGCTGCTACTACTGCTACTACTAATATCAATAGTACCAGCCAATTTCATGGCAAACCTACTACTACTCTTGCTATTGCTGCTGCTGCTACTACTACTGCTAAACCAGTGCATGGCAGATGCTACTACTATTACCACTACTGCTGCTGCTGCTGCTACTACTGCTGCTAATAGTAGTCCAGTGCGTGGCAAATACTACTAATATTACCACTACTGACGCTGCTACTACTTCTACTACTACTATGAATATTACTAGCCCATTGCAAGGCAAATCTACTATTTCTACTGCTATTCCTAACACTTTTACTACTACTACTGGCCCAGTGCAGGGAAAATCTGCTGCTACTTCTAGTGCTGCCCCTGCCACTTCTATTGCTGCTGCTACAGCTACTACTATTACAACTATTGACTAGTGCATCAACAATACTACTACTATTAATATTACTGCTGCTTCTGGTGCTACTACTGCTACTACTATTTGTCCAGTAAATGGCAAATACTACTACTCTTACTACTGCTTCTGATGCTGTTACTACTGCTACTGCTACCATCAATACTACTAGCCCAATCTATTACTCCTACTGCTATTGCTGCTTCTTGTCCTACTACTACTGCCAACTGCAGTGCAAGTTAGCTGCTACTACTACTGTTGCTGCTGTCACATCTACTGATGCTGATCCCACTACTACTACTACGACGACTAGTCCAGTGCATGGCAAATACTACTACAATTACCACTACTGGTTCTACTACAGCAGCTGCTATTTCTACTGCTGCTGCTACTACTAGTGTACTACTAGCCCAGTGCATGTCAAATATACTACTAATACTGCTATTCCTGCTTCCGCTACTATTACTACTGGCCCACTGCAGGGCAAATCTTCTGCTACTACTACTGCTTCTGCTGTCCGTTCTACTGCTGCTGCTTCCACTACTACTACAACTTCTACTAGTAGCCCAGCGCATGGCCAATACTACTACTATGATGATTACTGCTGCTACTACTAGTACTGCTGATGCTAATTTGATTGCTGCTGCTACTACTACTACTATTAGTTCAGTGTATGTCAAATGCTAGTACTATTACTACTACCGCAGCTGCTGCTACTTCTGATACTACTTCTGCTACTACAGGTAGTGCAGTGAATGGCAAATACTATTAACACTACTGCTCAGGCTGCTGCTACTACTGCTACTACTACTGCTACTACTACTAGCACTGTTGCTGCTAATTCTACTGATGCTGCTGCTCTATGTGCTGCTACTACTACTACTAGTCAATGCATGGCAAATACTACTACTATTACTGCTTCTGCTGCTACTACTTCTGCTACTACTGCTACTATTAGTAGTCCAGTGTATATCAAATACTACTAGTATCACCACGACTGCTGCTACTACTTCGACTGCCGCTGCTACTTCTCCTGCTGCTCGTATTACTACAGCTACTACTAGCCCAGTGCGTGGTAAATACTACTACTATTACTACCACTGCTGCTTCTGCAGCTACTATTGCTACTACTACAAGTCCAGTGCATTGCAAACACATTGCTATTACTAGTAGTGCATTGCATTTAAAATACTACTATAATTACTACGTCTGCTGCTACTACTGTTACTACTAGTAGTACAGTGCATGGTAAATACAACTACAATTAATACTAATGCTGCTGCTGCTACCACTGCTACTACTAGTAGTAAATTGCATGGCAAATACAACTAATATTACTACAACTGCTGTTGCTACTACTGCTACTACTAATATGAATACCACTAGGCCAGAGCATGGCAAATCTACTACTACAATTGCTATTGCTGCTACTGCTACTACTACTACTTACCCAGGGCGTGCCAAATACAACTACTGTTACCACTACTGCTGCTACTACTGCTGCAACTACTACTGCTACTGTTTCTAATTCTACTGCTTTTGCTACTACTACTACTACTACTACTATCCCAGGGCACGGGAAATAATACTACTATTATTACTACTGCTGCTGCTGCTGCTACTATGGCTACTACTGCTATCAATACTACTAGCCAGTGCATGGCAAGTCTACTACTACTACTGCTATTGCTGCTACTTCCACTCCTACTACTGGCCAACTGCCAGGCAAATCTTCTACCACTTCTGCTGCTGCAATCACTGGTACTACTACAAATACTAGCCTATTGCATATCAAATACTACTAGTATTAACACTACTGCTGCTACTCCTCCTACTGCTGCTACGACTACTACTGCTGCTACTTTTTCTCTTAGTAGCCCAGTGCATGGAATACAGTACTTCTATAACTACGCTTATGTCTGCAGTTTATATTACTGCTACTACAACTGCTACTCCTAGTAGAGCAGTGCATGGCAAATACTACTACTACTACTACTTCTGCTGCTGCTGATACTACTGCTACTACTTCTGCTAGTACTAGTAGTCCAGTGCATGGCAAATACTACAACTATTACTACTACTGCTGCTGCTGATACTACTGCTACTACTACCATCAATACTACTAGCTCAGTGCATGGCAAATCTACTACTACTACTGCTATTGCTGCTACTTCCACTCCTACTACTGGCCCACTGCCAGGCAAATCTTCTACCACTTCTACTGCTGGTGCGACCACTAGTACTACTACAAATACTAGCCTATTGCATTGCAAATATTACTACTATTAACACTACTGCTGCTACTCCCACTACTGCTGCTACTCCTACTACTGCTGCTACTTGTACCCTTAGTAGCTCAGTGCATGGAGAATACTACTTGTATAACTACTCCTGTGTCTACTGTTTCTATTACTGCTACCACTGCAGCTACTACTAGTAGACCATTGCATGGCAAATACTACTACTATTACTACTGCTGCTGCTGCTGATACTTCTGCTACTACTTCTGCTAGTACTAGTAGTCCAGTGCATGGCAAATACTACTTCTATTATTACTACTGCTGCTACTGCTACTACTATCCATCCTACTAGCTCAGTGCATGGCAAATCTACTACTAGTACTTCTCTTGCTACTACTGCTACTACACCTAATGTCACACTGCAGGGCAACTCTGGTGCTACTACTACTGCTGCTGCGGTCAATTCTAATGCTGTTGCTCCCATTATTACTACTGCTACTACTAGTAGTCCAATGCATGGCAAATACTACTACTATTACCACAACTGCTGCTACTACTACTGCTGCTGCTATTTCTACTACTACTACTAGTCCAGTGCATGGCAAACACTAGTGCTATTACTAATACTGCTGCTGCTGCTCCTCCTACTTCTACTATTACTGCTACTACTAGCAGTCCTTTGCATTGTAAATACTACTACTATTACTACTACTGCTGCTAGTACGGCTACTACAATGATCTATAATACTAACCCAGTGCATGACAAATCTACTATTCCTACTTCTATTGCGGCTACTGCTACTACTACTGCTAGACCAGTGCATGGCAGATACTACTACTATTACCACTATTGCTTCTACTTCTAGTACTGCTGCTTCTACTACGTCTGCTGCTTCTTCTACAGCTGCTGCTGCTACTACTACTCATCCTAGCTCTGTTCGTGGAAAATACTGCTACTACAACTGATGCTGATGCTGCTGCTACTACTGCCACTACTAATACCAATACTACTCGACCAGTGCATGGTAAATCTACTACTACCCTTGCTAGTGCTGTGACTGCTCCTACTAGTAGCAGCCCAGTGAATAGCAAATACTACTACTATTACCACTACTGCTGCTGCTATTACTACTGCAGCAACTAGTAGTGCTGCTGCTGCTGCTGCTACTACTACTATCTCCGTGCATGGCAAATACTTCTACTATTACTACTACTGCTGCTGCTGCTGCTACTACTACTACTACTCCTGCTACTGATAGTAGTGCAGTGCATGGCAAGTACTACTACTGTTTCTACTACTGCTGCTGCCACTTTTGTTGCTGTCACTACCACTACTGCTACTACTAGTACTCCAGTGTATGGCAAATACTGCTTCTATTACTACTACTGCTGCCGTTGCTGCTACTGCTACTACTACTGCTACAACTTGCACCCAGTAAATTGCAAACATTACAACTATTACTTCTACTGCTGCTGCTGCTTCTACTGATACTACTGCTACTGCTTCTACTTCTCCTGCTGCTGCTTCTACTACTACCACTACTAGTCCCAGTGCAAGGTAAATAATACGATTATTACGACTACTGCTGCTTCTGCTAGTACTGCTGCTACTACTGCTACTACTGGTAGTCCAGTGCATGAAAAATACTATTACTACTACTGCTGCAGCTGCTGCTACTACTGCTGCTACTACTGCTACTACTAGTGATCCAGTGCATGGCAAATACAACAAATATTACTACTACTGATGTTGCCTCTACTACTGCTAATACTACTATCAATGCTACTAGCCAGTGCATGGCAAATATACTACTACTGCTGCTATTGCTGCTACTTCCACTACTACTACTGGCCCACTGCTGGGCAAATCATCTGCCACTTCTACTGCTGCTGCTGCTACAACTACTACTACTACTACTACTACTACTAGCCCATTGCATCTCAAATACTACTACTATTACCACTACTGCTGTTAGTCCTACTACTGCTGCTAGTCCTATTACAGCTGCTACTTGTACTATTACTATCCCAGTGCACGGAATGTACTACTAGTAAAGCTACTCCTACGTCTGCTTTTTCTACTACTGCTTCTGCTACTGCTACTACTAGTAGACCAGTGTGTGGCAAATACTACTACTATTACTACTACTGCTGCTGCTGCTACTACTGCTACTACTACTGCTATTACTAGTAGTCCAGGGAATGGCAAATACTACTACTACTATCACTACTACTGCTGCTGCTGCTACTACTACTGCTCCTTCTACTGCAACTACTAGTAGTCCAGTCCTTGGCAAATACTACTACTATGACTATGACTGCTGCTAATGCTACCACTGCTACTACTACTAATCCTGTCCGTGGCAAATGCTACTCTATTACTACTACTGCTGCAGCAGCGGCTACTGCTACTACTAATATCAATACTACGAGCCCAGTGCATGGCAAGTCTACCTCTACTGTTACTATTGCTGCTACTGCTACTACTACTTCTTACCCAGTGCATGGCAGATACTACTTCTATTACCACTGCTGCTGCTACCTCTACTGCTGCTGCAGCTACATCTACTGCTGCTGCTATTACTATTACTACTTCTACTACTAGCACAGTGCGTGGCAAATAGTACTAATATTACTACTACCGCTGCTGCTGTTGCTATGACTTCTAGTACTACTGCTACTACTAGTAATCCAGTGTGTCGCAAATACTATTCATACTACTACTGCTGCTGTTGCTACTACTACTATCAATACTACTAGCCCAGTGCATGGCCAATATACTACTACTACTGCTATAGCTGCTACTGCTACTACTACTAGTGGCCCACTGCAGGGCATATCTGCTGCTACTCTTACTGCTGCTTATGCCATTTCTATTCCTGGTGCTACCTCTACTACTGCTGCTACTACTAGTAGTCTAGTGCATGGCAAATACTACTATTACTACTACTTCTGCTGCTGCTACTACTGCTACTACTAGTATCAATACTACTATCCCAGTGCATGGCAAATCTACTAGTACTACACCTATTAGTGCTAATGCTAATACTGCTACTTGCACACTGCAGGGCCAATCTGCTGCTACTACTACCGACGTTGCTGCTAATTCTACTTCTGCTGCTACCAATACAACTACTACTCCTAGTACCCCAGTGCATTTCAAATACTACCAATATTACCAGTACTGTTGCTACTACTACTGCTGCTGCTACTAGTACTATTACTAGCCCAGTCCATGCCAAATACTACGACTATTACCACTGCTGCTACTTCTGCTACTATTACTGCTCTTGCTCTTACGACTACTTCTGCTACTACTACTGCTACCGCTTCTAATTCTACTGTTGCTGCTACTACTACTAGCCCAGGGCATGGCAAATACTACTACTATTATTACTACTGCTGCTGCTGCTACTACTTCTACTAGTACTTCTATTACTTGTAGTCTAGTGCATGGGAAATACTACTTCTATTACTACTCCTGTTGCTGCTGCTAATACTGCTACTACTACTCCCAATACTACTAGCTTAGTGCATGGGAAATCTGCTACTACTACTGCTGTATCTGCTACCGCTACTACTACTACTACTGGCCAGCTCCAGGGCAAATCTGCTGCTACTACTTCTGTTGCTGCTGCCACTTCTACTGCTCTTGCTACAACTACTACTACTGCTACTACTAGTAGTCCAGTGTATGGTAAATCCTAATACTACTAGTACTACTGCTGATGCAGCTTCTAGTGTTACTGCTACTACTGCTACTACTGCTAGTCCAGTGTATTGCAAATATAATTCTATTACTACTACTGCTGATGCTGCTACTACTGCTACTACTAATATCAATAGTACCAGCCAATTTCATGGCAAACCTACTACTACTCTTGCTATTGCTGCTGCTGCTACTACTACTGCTAAACCAGTGCATGGCAGATGCTACTACTATTACCACTACTGCTGCTGCTGCTGCTACTACTGCTGCTAATAGTAGTCCAGTGCGTGGCAAATACTACTAATATTACCACTACTGACGCTGCTACTACTTCTACTACTACTATGAATATTACTAGCCCATTGCAAGGCAAATCTACTATTTCTACTGCTATTCCTAACACTTTTACTACTACTACTGGCCCAGTGCAGGGAAAATCTGCTGCTACTTCTAGTGCTGCCCCTGCCACTTCTATTGCTGCTGCTACAGCTACTACTATTACAACTATTGACTAGTGCATCAACAATACTACTACTATTAATATTACTGCTGCTTCTGGTGCTACTACTGCTACTACTATTTGTCCAGTAAATGGCAAATACTACTACTCTTACTACTGCTTCTGATGCTGTTACTACTGCTACTGCTACCATAAATACTACTAGCCCAATCTATTACTCCTACTGCTATTGCTGCTTCTTGTCCTACTACTACTGCCAACTGCAGTGCAAGTTAGCTGCTACTACTACTGTTGCTGCTGTCACATCTACTGATGCTGATCCCACTACTACTACTACGACGACTAGTCCAGTGCATGGCAAATACTACTACAATTACCACTACTGGTTCTACTACAGCAGCTGCTATTTCTACTGCTGCTGCTACTACTAGTGTACTACTAGCCCAGTGCATGTCAAATATACTACTAATACTGCTATTCCTGCTTCCGCTACTATTACTACTGGCCCACTGCAGGGCAAATCTTCTGCTACTACTACTGCTTCTGCTGTCCGTTCTACTGCTGCTGCTTCCACTACTACTACAACTTCTACTAGTAGCCCAGCGCATGGCCAATACTACTACTATGATGATTACTGCTGCTACTACTAGTACTGCTGATGCTAATTTGATTGCTGCTGCTACTACTACTACTATTAGTTCAGTGTATGTCAAATGCTAGTACTATTACTACTACCGCAGCTGCTGCTACTTCTGATACTACTTCTGCTACTACAGGTAGTGCAGTGAATGGCAAATACTATTAACACTACTGCTCAGGCTGCTGCTACTACTGCTACTACTACTGCTACTACTACTAGCACTGTTGCTGCTAATTCTACTGATGCTGCTGCTCTATGTGCTGCTACTACTACTACTAGTCAATGCATGGCAAATACTACTACTATTACTGCTTCTGCTGCTACTACTTCTGCTACTACTGCTACTATTAGTAGTCCAGTGTATATCAAATACTACTAGTATCACCACGACTGCTGCTACTACTTCGACTGCCGCTGCTACTTCTCCTGCTGCTCGTATTACTACAGCTACTACTAGCCCAGTGCGTGGTAAATACTACTACTATTACTACCACTGCTGCTTCTGCAGCTACTGGTGCTACTACTATTGCTACTACTACAAGTCCAGTGCATTGCAAACACATTGCTATTACTAGTAGTGCATTGCATTTAAAATACTACTATAATTACTACGTCTGCTGCTACTACTGTTACTACTAGTAGTACAGTGCATGGTAAATACAACTACAATTAATACTAATGCTGCTGCTGCTACCACTGCTACTACTAGTAGTAAATTGCATGGCAAATACAACTAATATTACTACAACTGCTGTTGCTACTACTGCTACTACTAATATGAATACCACTAGGCCAGAGCATGGCAAATCTACTACTACAATTGCTATTGCTGCTACTGCTACTACTACTACTTACCCAGGGCGTGCCAAATACAACTACTGTTACCACTACTGCTGCTACTACTGCTGCAACTACTACTGCTACTGTTTCTAATTCTACTGCTTTTGCTACTACTACTACTACTACTATCCCAGGGCATGGCAAATAATACTACTATTATTACTACTGCTGCTGCTGCTGCTACTACGGCTACTACTGCTATCAATACTACTAGCCAGTGCATGGCAAGTCTACTACTACTACTGCTATTGCTGCTACTTCCACTCCTACTACTGGCCAACTGCCAGGCAAATCTTCTACCACTTCTGCTGCTGCGATCACTGGTACTACTACAAATACTAGCCTATTGCATATCAAATACTACTAGTATTAACACTACTGCTGCTACTCCTCCTACTGCTGCTACGACTACTACTGCTGCTACTTTTTCTCTTAGTAGCCCAGTGCATGGAATATAGTACTTCTATAACTACGCTTATGTCTGCAGTTTATATTACTGCTACTACAACTGCTACTCCTAGTAGACCAGTGCATGGCAAATACTACTACTACTACTACTTCTGCTGCTGCTGATACTACTGCTACTACTTCTGCTAGTACTAGTAGTCCAGTGCATGGCAAATACTACAACTATTACTACTACTGCTGCTGCTGATACTACTGCTACTACTACCATCAATACTACTAGCTCAGTGCATGGCAAATCTACTACTACTACTGCTATTGCTGCTACTTCCACTCCTACTACTGGCCCACTGCCAGGCAAATCTTCTACCACTTCTACTGCTGGTGCGACCACTAGTACTACTACAAATACTAGCCTATTGCATTGCAAATACTACTACTATTAACACTACTGCTGCTACTCCCACTACTGCTGCTACTCCTACTACTGCTGCTACTTGTACCCTTAGTAGCTCAGTGCATGGAGAATACTACTTGTATAACTACTCCTGTGTCTACTGTTTCTATTACTGCTACCACTGCAGCTACTACTAGTAGACCATTGCATGGCAAATACTACTACTATTACTACTGCTGCTGCTGCTGATTCTACTGCTACTACTTCTGCTAGTACTAGCAGTCCAGTGCATGGCAAATACTACTTCTATTATTACTACTGCTGCTACTGCTACTACTATCCATCCTACTAGCTCAGTGCATGGCAAATCTAGTACTAGTACTTCTATTGCTACTACTGCTACTACACCTAATGTCACACTGCAGGGCAACTCTGGTGCTACTACTACTGCTGCTGCGGTCAATTCTAATGCTATTGCTCCCATTATTACTACTGCTACTACTAGTAGTCCAGTGCATGGCAAATACTACTAATATTACTACTGCTGCTGCTGCTGATTCTACTGCTACTACTTCTGCTAGTACTAGCAGTCCAGTGCATGGCAAATACTACTTCTATTATTACTACTGCTGCTACTGCTACTACTATCCATCCTACTAGCTCAGTGCATGGCAAATCTAGTACTAGTACTTCTATTGCTACTACTGCTACTACTCCTAATGTCACACTGCAGGGCAACTCTGGTGCTACTACTACTGCTGCTGCGGTCAATTCTAATGCTGTTGCTCCCATTATTACTACTGCTACTACTAGTAGTCCAGTGCATGGCAAATACTACTACTATTACCACAACTGCTGCTACTACTACTGCTGCTGCTATTTCTACTACTACTACTAGTCCAGTGCATGGCAAACACTAGTGCTATTACTAATACTGCTGCTGCTGCTCCTCCTACTTCTACTATTACTGCTACTACTAGCAGTCCTTTGCATTGCAAATACTACTAGTATTACTACTGCTGCTGCTAGTACTGCTACTACAATGATCTATAATACTAACCCAGTGCATGGCAAATCTACTATTACTACTTCTATTGCGGCTACTGCTACTACTACTGCTAGACCAGTGCATGGCAGATACTAGTACTATTACCACTATTGCTTCTACTTCTAGTACTGCTGCTTCTACTACGGCTGCTGCTTCTTCTACAGCTGCTGCTGCTACTACTACTCATCCTAGCCCTGTTCGTGGAAAATACTGCTACTATTACTACTACTGATGCTGCTGCTACTACTGCCACTACTAATACCAATACTACTCGACCAGTGCATGGTAAATCTACTACTACTCTTGCTAGTGCTCTGACTGCTCCTACTAGTAGCAGCCCAGTGAATAGCAAATACTACTACTATTACCACTACTGCTGCTGCTATTACTACTGCAGCAACTAGTAGTGCTGCTGCTGCTGCTGCTACAACTACTATCTCCGTGCATGGCAAATACTTCTACTATTACTACTAGTGCTGCTGCTGCTACTACTACTACTACTACTACTCCTGCCACTGATAGTAGTGCAGTGCATGGCAAGTACTACTACTGTTTCTACTACTGCTGCTGCCACTTTTGTTGCTGTCACTACCACTACTGCTACTACTAGTACTCCAGTGTATGGCAAATACTGCTTCTATTACTACTACTGCTGCCGTTGCTGCTACTGCTACTACTACTGCTACAACTTGCACCCAGTAAATTGCAAACATTACAACTATTACTTCTACTGCTGCTGCTGCTTCTACTGATACTACTGCTACTGCTTCTACTTCTCCTGCTGCTGCTTCTACTACTACCACTACTAGTCCCAGTGCAAGGTAAATAATACGATTATTACGACTACTGCTGCTTCTGCTAGTACTGCTGCTACTACTGCTACTACTGGTAGTCCAGTGCATGAAAAATACTCTTACTACTACTGCTGCAGCTGCTGCTACTACTGCTGCTACTACTGCTACTACTAGTGATCCAGTGCATGGCAAATACAACAAATATTACTACTACTGATGTTGCCTCTACTACTGCTAATACTACTATCAATGCTACTAGCCAGTGCATGGCAAATATACTACTACTGCTGCTATTGCTGCTACTTCCACTACTACTACTGGCCCACTGCTGGGCAAATCATCTGCCACTTCTACTGCTGCTGCTGCTACAACTACTACTACTACTACTAGCCCATTGCATCTCAAATACTACTACTATTACCACTACTGCTGTTAGTCCTACTACTGCTGCTAGTCCTATTACTGCTGCTACTTGTACTATTACTATCCCAGTGCATGGAATGTACTACTAGTAAAGCTACTCCTACGTCTGCTTTTTCTACTACTGCTTCTGCTACTGCTACTACTAGTAGACCAGTGTGTGGCAAATACTACTACTATTACTACTGCTGCTGCTGCTACTACTGCTATTACTAGTAGTCCAGGGAATGGCAAATACTACTACTATCACTACTACTGCTGCTGCTGCTACTACTACTGCTCCTTCTACTGCAACTACTAGTAGTCCAGCCCTTGGCAAATACTACTACTATGACTATGACTGCTGCTAATGCTACCACTGCTACTACTACTAATCCTGTCCGTGGCAAATGCTACTCTATTACTACTACTGCTGCAGCAGCGGCTACTGCTACTACTAATATCAATACTACGAGCCCAGTGCATGGCAAGTCTACCTCTACTGTTACTATTGCTGCTACTGCTACTACTACTTCTTACGCAGTGCATGGCAGATACTACTTCTATTACCACTGTTGCTGCTACCTCTACTGCTGCTGCAGCTACATCTACTGCTGCTGCTATTTCTATTACTACTTCTACTACTAGCACAGTGCGTGGCAAATAGTACTAGTATTACTACTACCTCTGCTGCTGTTGCTATGACTTCTAGTACTACTGCTATTACTAGTAATCCAGTGTGTCGCAAATACTATTCATACTACTACTGCTGCTGTTGCTACTACTACTATCAATACTACTAGCCCAGTGCATGGCCAATATACTACTACTACTGCTATAGCTGCTACTGCTACTACTACTAGTGGCCCACTGCAGGGCAAATCTGCTGCTACTCTTACTGCTGCTTATGCCACTTCTATTCCTGGTGCTACCTCTACTACTGCTGCTACTACTAGTAGTCTAGTGCATGGCAAATACTACTATTACTACTACTTCTGCTGCTGCTACTACTGCTACTACTAGTATCAATACTACTATCCCAGTGCATGGCAAATCTACTAGTACTACACCTATTAGTGCTAATGCTAATACTGCTACTTGAACACTGCAGGGCCAATCTGCTGCTACTACTACCGACGTTGCTGCTAATTCTACTTCTGCTGCTACCAATACAACTACTACTCCTAGTACCCCAGTGCATTTCAAATACTACCAATATTACCAGTACAGTTGCTACTACTACAGCTGCTGCTACTAGTACTATTACTAGCCCAGTCCATGCCAAATACTACTACTATTACCACTGCTGCTACTTCTGCTACTATAACTGCTGTTGCTCTTACGACTACTTCTGCTACTACTACTGCTACCGCTTCTAATTCTACTGTTGCTGCTACTACTACTATTACGACTGCTACTAGCCCAGGGCATGGCAAATAATACTACTATTATTACTACTGCTGCTGCTGCTACTACTTCTACTAGTACTTCTATTACTTGTAGTCTAGTGCATGGGGAATACTACTTCTATTACTACTCCTGCTGCTGCTGCTAATACTGCTACTACTACTACCAATACTACTAGCTTAGTGCATGGGAAATCTGCTACTACTACTGCTGTATCTGCTACCGCTACTACTACTACTACTGGCCAGCTCCAGGGTAAATCTGCTGCTACTACTTCTGTTGCTGCTGCCACTTCTACTGCTCTTGCTACAACTACTACAACTGCTACTACTAGTAGTCCAGTGTATGGTAAATCCTAATACTACTAGTACTACTGCTGATGCAGCTTCTAGTGTTACTGCTACTACTGCTACTAGTGCTAGTCCAGTGTATTGCAAATATAATTCTATTACTACTACTGCTGATGCTGCTACTACTGCTACTACTAATATCAATAGTACCAGCCAATTTCATGGCAAACCTACGACTACTATTGCTATTGCTGCTGCTGCTACTACTACTGCTAACCCAGTGCATGGCAGATGCTACTACTATTACCACTACTGCTGCTGCTGCTGCTACTACTGCTGCCAATAGTAGTCCAGTGCGTGGCAAATACTACTAATATTACCACTACTGCCGCTGCTACTACTTCTACTACTACTATGAATATTACTAGCCCATTGCAAGGCAAATCTACTATTTCTACTGCTATTCCTAACACTTTTACTACTACTACTGGCCCAGTGCAGGGAAAATCTGCTGCTACTTCTAGTGCTGCCCCTGCCACTTCTATTGCTGCTGCTACAGCTACTACTATTACAACTATTGACTAGTGCATCAACAATACTACTACTATTAATATTACTGCTGCTTCTGGTGCTACTACTGCTACTACTATTTGTCCAGTAAATGGCAAATACTACTACTCTTACTACTGCTTCTGATGCTGTTACTACTGCTACTACTACCATCAATACTACTAGCCCAATCTATTACTCCTACTGCTATTGCTGCTTCTTGTCCTACTACTACTGCCAACTGCAGTGCAAGTTAGCTGCTACTACTACTGTTGCTGCTGTCACATCTACTGATGCTGATCCCACTACTACTACTACGACGACTAGTCCAGTGCATGGCAAATACTACTACAATTACCACTACTGGTTCTACTACAGCAGCTGCTATTTCTACTGCTGCTGCTACTACTAGTGTACTACTAGCCCAGTGCATGTCAAATATACTACTAATACTGCTATTCCTGCTTCCGCTACTATTACTACTGGCCCACTGCAGGGCAAATCTTCTGCTACTACTACTGCTTCTGCTGTCCGTTCTACTGCTGCTGCTTCCACTACTACTACAACTTCTACTAGTAGCCCAGCGCATGGCCAATACTACTACTATGATGATTACTGCTGCTACTACTAGTACTGCTGATGCTAATTTGATTGCTGCTGCTACTACTACTACTATTAGTTCAGTGTATGTCAAATGCTAGTACTATTACTACTACCGCAGCTGCTGCTACTTCTGATACTACTTCTGCTACTACAGGTAGTGCAGTGAATGGCAAATACTATTAACACTACTGCTCAGGCTGCTGCTACTACTGCTACTACTACTGCTACTACTACTAGCACTGTTGCTGCTAATTCTACTGATGCTGCTGCTCTATGTGCTGCTACTACTACTACTAGTCAATGCATGGCAAATACTACTACTATTACTGCTTCTGCTGCTACTACTTCTGCTACTACTGCTACTATTAGTAGTCCAGTGTATATCAAATACTACTAGTATCACCACGACTGCTGCTACTACTTCGACTGCCGCTGCTACTTCTCCTGCTGCTCGTATTACTACAGCTACTACTAGCCCAGTGCGTGGTAAATACTACTACTATTACTACCACTGCTGCTTCTGCAGCTACTATTGCTACTACTACAAGTCCAGTGCATTGCAAACACATTGCTATTACTAGTAGTGCATTGCATTTAAAATACTACTATAATTACTACGTCTGCTGCTACTACTGTTACTACTAGTAGTACAGTGCATGGTAAATACAACTACAATTAATACTAATGCTGCTGCTGCTACCACTGCTACTACTAGTAGTAAATTGCATGGCAAATACAACTAATATTACTACAACTGCTGTTGCTACTACTGCTACTACTAATATGAATACCACTAGGCCAGAGCATGGCAAATCTACTACTACAATTGCTATTGCTGCTACTGCTACTACTACTACTTACCCAGGGCGTGCCAAATACAACTACTGTTACCACTACTGCTGCTACTACTGCTGCAACTACTACTGCTACTGTTTCTAATTCTACTGCTTTTGCTACTACTACTACTACTACTATCCCAGGGCATGGCAAATAATACTACTATTATTACTACTGCTGCTGCTGCTGCTACTACGGCTACTACTGCTATCAATACTACTAGCCAGTGCATGGCAAGTCTACTACTACTACTGCTATTGCTGCTACTTCCACTCCTACTACTGGCCAACTGCCAGGCAAATCTTCTACCACTTCTGCTGCTGCGATCACTGGTACTACTACAAATACTAGCCTATTGCATATCAAATACTACTAGTATTAACACTACTGCTGCTACTCCTCCTACTGCTGCTACGACTACTACTGCTGCTACTTTTTCTCTTAGTAGCCCAGTGCATGGAATATAGTACTTCTATAACTACGCTTATGTCTGCAGTTTATATTACTGCTACTACAACTGCTACTCCTAGTAGACCAGTGCATGGCAAATACTACTACTACTACTACTTCTGCTGCTGCTGATACTACTGCTACTACTTCTGCTAGTACTAGTAGTCCAGTGCATGGCAAATACTACAACTATTACTACTACTGCTGCTGCTGATACTACTGCTACTACTACCATCAATACTACTAGCTCAGTGCATGGCAAATCTACTACTACTACTGCTATTGCTGCTACTTCCACTCCTACTACTGGCCCACTGCCAGGCAAATCTTCTACCACTTCTACTGCTGGTGCGACCACTAGTACTACTACAAATACTAGCCTATTGCATTGCAAATACTACTACTATTAACACTACTGCTGCTACTCCCACTACTGCTGCTACTCCTACTACTGCTGCTACTTGTACCCTTAGTAGCTCAGTGCATGGAGAATACTACTTGTATAACTACTCCTGTGTCTACTGTTTCTATTACTGCTACCACTGCAGCTACTACTAGTAGACCATTGCATGGCAAATACTACTACTATTACTACTGCTGCTGCTGCTGATTCTACTGCTACTACTTCTGCTAGTACTAGCAGTCCAGTGCATGGCAAATACTACTTCTATTATTACTACTGCTGCTACTGCTACTACTATCCATCCTACTAGCTCAGTGCATGGCAAATCTAGTACTAGTACTTCTATTGCTACTACTGCTACTACACCTAATGTCACACTGCAGGGCAACTCTGGTGCTACTACTACTGCTGCTGCGGTCAATTCTAATGCTATTGCTCCCATTATTACTACTGCTACTACTAGTAGTCCAGTGCATGGCAAATACTACTAATATTACTACTGCTGCTGCTGCTGATTCTACTGCTACTACTTCTGCTAGTACTAGCAGTCCAGTGCATGGCAAATACTACTTCTATTATTACTACTGCTGCTACTGCTACTACTATCCATCCTACTAGCTCAGTGCATGGCAAATCTAGTACTAGTACTTCTATTGCTACTACTGCTACTACTCCTAATGTCACACTGCAGGGCAACTCTGGTGCTACTACTACTGCTGCTGCGGTCAATTCTAATGCTGTTGCTCCCATTATTACTACTGCTACTACTAGTAGTCCAGTGCATGGCAAATACTACTACTATTACCACAACTGCTGCTACTACTACTGCTGCTGCTATTTCTACTACTACTACTAGTCCAGTGCATGGCAAACACTAGTGCTATTACTAATACTGCTGCTGCTGCTCCTCCTACTTCTACTATTACTGCTACTACTAGCAGTCCTTTGCATTGTAAATACTACTACTATTACTACTACTGCTGCTAGTACGGCTACTACAATGATCTATAATACTAACCCAGTGCATGACAAATCTACTATTCCTACTTCTATTGCGGCTACTGCTACTACTACTGCTAGACCAGTGCATGGCAGATACTACTACTATTACCACTATTGCTTCTACTTCTAGTACTGCTGCTTCTACTACGTCTGCTGCTTCTTCTACAGCTGCTGCTGCTACTACTACTCATCCTAGCTCTGTTCGTGGAAAATACTGCTACTACAACTGATGCTGATGCTGCTGCTACTACTGCCACTACTAATACCAATACTACTCGACCAGTGCATGGTAAATCTACTACTACCCTTGCTAGTGCTGTGACTGCTCCTACTAGTAGCAGCCCAGTGAATAGCAAATACTACTACTATTACCACTACTGCTGCTGCTATTACTACTGCAGCAACTAGTAGTGCTGCTGCTGCTGCTGCTACTACTACTATCTCCGTGCATGGCAAATACTTCTACTATTACTACTACTGCTGCTGCTGCTGCTACTACTACTACTACTCCTGCTACTGATAGTAGTGCAGTGCATGGCAAGTACTACTACTGTTTCTACTACTGCTGCTGCCACTTTTATTGCTGTCACTACCACTACTGCTACTACTAGTACTCCAGTGTATGGCAAATACTGCTTCTATTACTACTACTGCTGCCGTTGCTGCTACTGCTACTACTACTGCTACAACTTGCACCCAGTACATTGCAAACATTACAACTATTACTTCTACTGCTGCTGCTGCTTCTACTGATACTACTGCTACTGCTTCTACTTCTCCTGCTGCTGCTTCTACTACTACCACTACTAGTCCCAGTGCAAGGTAAATAATACGATTATTACGACTACTGCTGCTTCTGCTAGTACTGCTGCTACTACTGCTACTACTGGTAGTCCAGTGCATGAAAAATACTCTTACTACTACTGCTGCAGCTGCTGCTACTACTGCTGCTACTACTGCTACTACTAGTGATCCAGTGCATGGCAAATACAACAAATATTACTACTACTGATGTTGCCTCTACTACTGCTAATACTACTATCAATGCTACTAGCCAGTGCATGGCAAATATACTACTACTGCTGCTATTGCTGCTACTTCCACTACTACTACTGGCCCACTGCTGGGCAAATCATCTGCCACTTCTACTGCTGCTGCTGCTACAACTACTACTACTACTACTACTACTAGCCCATTGCATCTCAAATACTACTACTATTACCACTACTGCTGTTAGTCCTACTACTGCTGCTAGTCCTATTACAGCTGCTACTTGTACTATTACTATCCCAGTGCACGGAATGTACTACTAGTAAAGCTACTCCTACGTCTGCTTTTTCTACTACTGCTTCTGCTACTGCTACTACTAGTAGACCAGTGTGTGGCAAATACTACTACTATTACTACTACTGCTGCTGCTGCTACTACTGCTACTACTACTGCTATTACTAGTAGTCCAGGGAATGGCAAATACTACTACTACTATCACTACTACTGCTGCTGCTGCTACTACTACTGCTCCTTCTACTGCAACTACTAGTAGTCCAGTCCTTGGCAAATACTACTACTATGACTATGACTGCTGCTAATGCTACCACTGCTACTACTACTAATCCTGTCCGTGGCAAATGCTACTCTATTACTACTACTGCTGCAGCAGCGGCTACTGCTACTACTAATATCAATACTACGAGCCCAGTGCATGGCAAGTCTACCTCTACTGTTACTATTGCTGCTACTGCTACTACTACTTCTTACCCAGTGCATGGCAGATACTACTTCTATTACCACTGCTGCTGCTACCTCTACTGCTGCTGCAGCTACATCTACTGCTGCTGCTATTACTATTACTACTTCTACTACTAGCACAGTGCGTGGCAAATAGTACTAATATTACTACTACCGCTGCTGCTGTTGCTATGACTTCTAGTACTACTGCTACTACTAGTAATCCAGTGTGTCGCAAATACTATTCATACTACTACTGCTGCTGTTGCTACTACTACTATCAATACTACTAGCCCAGTGCATGGCCAATATACTACTACTACTGCTATAGCTGCTACTGCTACTACTACTAGTGGCCCACTGCAGGGCATATCTGCTGCTACTCTTACTGCTGCTTATGCCATTTCTATTCCTGGTGCTACCTCTACTACTGCTGCTACTACTAGTAGTCTAGTGCATGGCAAATACTACTATTACTACTACTTCTGCTGCTGCTACTACTGCTACTACTAGTATCAATACTACTATCCCAGTGCATGGCAAATCTACTAGTACTACACCTATTAGTGCTAATGCTAATACTGCTACTTGAACACTGCAGGGCCAATCTGCTGCTACTACTACCGACGTTGCTGCTAATTCTACTTCTGCTGCTACCAATACAACTACTACTCCTAGTACCCCAGTGCATTTCAAATACTACCAATATTACCAGTACTGTTGCTACTACTACTGCTGCTGCTACTAGTACTATTACTAGCCCAGTCCATGCCAAATACTACGACTATTACCACTGCTGCTACTTCTGCTACTATTACTGCTCTTGCTCTTACGACTACTTCTGCTACTACTACTGCTACCGCTTCTAATTCTACTGTTGCTGCTACTACTACTAGCCCAGGGCATGGCAAATACTACTACTATTATTACTACTGCTGCTGCTGCTACTACTTCTACTAGTACTTCTATTACTTGTAGTCTAGTGCATGGGAAATACTACTTCTATTACTACTCCTGTTGCTGCTGCTAATACTGCTACTACTACTCCCAATACTACTAGCTTAGTGCATGGGAAATCTGCTACTACTACTGCTGTATCTGCTACCGCTACTACTACTACTACTGGCCAGCTCCAGGGCAAATCTGCTGCTACTACTTCTGTTGCTGCTGCCACTTCTACTGCTCTTGCTACAACTACTACTACTGCTACTACTAGTAGTCCAGTGTATGGTAAATCCTAATACTACTAGTACTACTGCTGATGCAGCTTCTAGTGTTACTGCTACTACTGCTACTACTGCTAGTCCAGTGTATTGCAAATATAATTCTATTACTACTACTGCTGATGCTGCTACTACTGCTACTACTAATATCAATAGTACCAGCCAATTTCATGGCAAACCTACTACTACTCTTGCTATTGCTGCTGCTGCTACTACTACTGCTAAACCAGTGCATGGCAGATGCTACTACTATTACCACTACTGCTGCTGCTGCTGCTACTACTGCTGCTAATAGTAGTCCAGTGCGTGGCAAATACTACTAATATTACCACTACTGACGCTGCTACTACTTCTACTACTACTATGAATATTACTAGCCCATTGCAAGGCAAATCTACTATTTCTACTGCTATTCCTAACACTTTTACTACTACTACTGGCCCAGTGCAGGGAAAATCTGCTGCTACTTCTAGTGCTGCCCCTGCCACTTCTATTGCTGCTGCTACAGCTACTACTATTACAACTATTGACTAGTGCATCAACAATACTACTACTATTAATATTACTGCTGCTTCTGGTGCTACTACTGCTACTACTATTTGTCCAGTAAATGGCAAATACTACTACTCTTACTACTGCTTCTGATGCTGTTACTACTGCTACTGCTACCATCAATACTACTAGCCCAATCTATTACTCCTACTGCTATTGCTGCTTCTTGTCCTACTACTACTGCCAACTGCAGTGCAAGTTAGCTGCTACTACTACTGTTGCTGCTGTCACATCTACTGATGCTGATCCCACTACTACTACTACGACGACTAGTCCAGTGCATGGCAAATACTACTACAATTACCACTACTGGTTCTACTACAGCAGCTGCTATTTCTACTGCTGCTGCTACTACTAGTGTACTACTAGCCCAGTGCATGTCAAATATACTACTAATACTGCTATTCCTGCTTCCGCTACTATTACTACTGGCCCACTGCAGGGCAAATCTTCTGCTACTACTACTGCTTCTGCTGTCCGTTCTACTGCTGCTGCTTCCACTACTACTACAACTTCTACTAGTAGCCCAGCGCATGGCCAATACTACTACTATGATGATTACTGCTGCTACTACTAGTACTGCTGATGCTAATTTGATTGCTGCTGCTACTACTACTACTATTAGTTCAGTGTATGTCAAATGCTAGTACTATTACTACTACCGCAGCTGCTGCTACTTCTGATACTACTTCTGCTACTACAGGTAGTGCAGTGAATGGCAAATACTATTAACACTACTGCTCAGGCTGCTGCTACTACTGCTACTACTACTGCTACTACTACTAGCACTGTTGCTGCTAATTCTACTGATGCTGCTGCTCTATGTGCTGCTACTACTACTACTAGTCAATGCATGGCAAATACTACTACTATTACTGCTTCTGCTGCTACTACTTCTGCTACTACTGCTACTATTAGTAGTCCAGTGTATATCAAATACTACTAGTATCACCACGACTGCTGCTACTACTTCGACTGCCGCTGCTACTTCTCCTGCTGCTCGTATTACTACAGCTACTACTAGCCCAGTGCGTGGTAAATACTACTACTATTACTACCACTGCTGCTTCTGCAGCTACTATTGCTACTACTACAAGTCCAGTGCATTGCAAACACATTGCTATTACTAGTAGTGCATTGCATTTAAAATACTACTATAATTACTACGTCTGCTGCTACTACTGTTACTACTAGTAGTACAGTGCATGGTAAATACAACTACAATTAATACTAATGCTGCTGCTGCTACCACTGCTACTACTAGTAGTAAATTGCATGGCAAATACAACTAATATTACTACAACTGCTGTTGCTACTACTGCTACTACTAATATGAATACCACTAGGCCAGAGCATGGCAAATCTACTACTACAATTGCTATTGCTGCTACTGCTACTACTACTACTTACCCAGGGCGTGCCAAATACAACTACTGTTACCACTACTGCTGCTACTACTGCTGCAACTACTACTGCTACTGTTTCTAATTCTACTGCTTTTGCTACTACTACTACTACTACTATCCCAGGGCATGGCAAATAATACTACTATTATTACTACTGCTGCTGCTGCTGCTACTACGGCTACTACTGCTATCAATACTACTAGCCAGTGCATGGCAAGTCTACTACTACTACTGCTATTGCTGCTACTTCCACTCCTACTACTGGCCAACTGCCAGGCAAATCTTCTACCACTTCTGCTGCTGCGATCACTGGTACTACTACAAATACTAGCCTATTGCATATCAAATACTACTAGTATTAACACTACTGCTGCTACTCCTCCTACTGCTGCTACGACTACTACTGCTGCTACTTTTTCTCTTAGTAGCCCAGTGCATGGAATATAGTACTTCTATAACTACGCTTATGTCTGCAGTTTATATTACTGCTACTACAACTGCTACTCCTAGTAGACCAGTGCATGGCAAATACTACTACTACTACTACTTCTGCTGCTGCTGATACTACTGCTACTACTTCTGCTAGTACTAGTAGTCCAGTGCATGGCAAATACTACAACTATTACTACTACTGCTGCTGCTGATACTACTGCTACTACTACCATCAATACTACTAGCTCAGTGCATGGCAAATCTACTACTACTACTGCTATTGCTGCTACTTCCACTCCTACTACTGGCCCACTGCCAGGCAAATCTTCTACCACTTCTACTGCTGGTGCGACCACTAGTACTACTACAAATACTAGCCTATTGCATTGCAAATACTACTACTATTAACACTACTGCTGCTACTCCCACTACTGCTGCTACTCCTACTACTGCTGCTACTTGTACCCTTAGTAGCTCAGTGCATGGAGAATACTACTTGTATAACTACTCCTGTGTCTACTGTTTCTATTACTGCTACCACTGCAGCTACTACTAGTAGACCATTGCATGGCAAATACTACTACTATTACTACTGCTGCTGCTGCTGATTCTACTGCTACTACTTCTGCTAGTACTAGCAGTCCAGTGCATGGCAAATACTACTTCTATTATTACTACTGCTGCTACTGCTACTACTATCCATCCTACTAGCTCAGTGCATGGCAAATCTAGTACTAGTACTTCTATTGCTACTACTGCTACTACACCTAATGTCACACTGCAGGGCAACTCTGGTGCTACTACTACTGCTGCTGCGGTCAATTCTAATGCTATTGCTCCCATTATTACTACTGCTACTACTAGTAGTCCAGTGCATGGCAAATACTACTAATATTACTACTGCTGCTGCTGCTGATTCTACTGCTACTACTTCTGCTAGTACTAGCAGTCCAGTGCATGGCAAATACTACTTCTATTATTACTACTGCTGCTACTGCTACTACTATCCATCCTACTAGCTCAGTGCATGGCAAATCTACTACTAGTACTTCTATTGCTACTACTGCTACTACTCCTAATGTCACACTGCAGGGCAACTCTGGTGCTACTACTACTGCTGCTGCGGTCAATTCTAATGCTGTTGCTCCCATTATTACTACTGCTACTACTAGTAGTCCAGTGCATGGCAAATACTACTACTATTACCACAACTGCTGCTACTACTACTGCTGCTGCTATTTCTACTACTACTACTAGTCCAGTGCATGGCAAACACTAGTGCTATTACTAATACTGCTGCTGCTGCTCCTCCTACTTCTACTATTACTGCTACTACTAGCAGTCCTTTGCATTGCAAATACTACTAGTATTACTACTGCTGCTGCTAGTACTGCTACTACAATGATCTATAATACTAACCCAGTGCATGGCAAATCTACTATTCCTACTTCTATTGCGGCTACTGCTACTACTACTGCTAGACCAGTGCATGGCAGATACTAGTACTATTACCACTATTGCTTCTACTTCTAGTACTGCTGCTTCTACTACGGCTGCTGCTTCTTCTACAGCTGCTGCTGCTACTACTACTCATCCTAGCCCTGTTCGTGGAAAATACTGCTACTATTACTACTACTGATGCTGCTGCTACTACTGCCACTACTAATACCAATACTACTCGACCAGTGCATGGTAAATCTACTACTACCCTTGCTAGTGCTGTGACTGCTCCTACTAGTAGCAGCCCAGTGAATAGCAAATACTACTACTATTACCACTACTGCTGCTGCTATTACTACTGCAGCAACTAGTAGTGCTGCTGCTGCTGCTGCTACAACTACTATCTCCGTGCATGGCAAATACTTCTACTATTACTACTAGTGCTGCTGCTGCTACTACTACTACTACTACTACTCCTGCCACTGATAGTAGTGCAGTGCATGGCAAGTACTACTACTGTTTCTACTACTGCTGCTGCCACTTTTGTTGCTGTCACTACCACTACTGCTACTACTAGTACTCCAGTGTATGGCAAATACTGCTTCTATTACTACTACTGCTGCCGTTGCTGCTACTGCTACTACTACTGCTACAACTTGCACCCAGTAAATTGCAAACATTACAACTATTACTTCTACTGCTGCTGCTGCTTCTACTGATACTACTGCTACTGCTTCTACTTCTCCTGCTGCTGCTTCTACTACTACCACTACTAGTCCCAGTGCAAGGTAAATAATACGATTATTACGACTACTGCTGCTTCTGCTAGTACTGCTGCTACTACTGCTACTACTGGTAGTCCAGTGCATGAAAAATACTCTTACTACTACTGCTGCAGCTGCTGCTACTACTGCTGCTACTACTGCTACTACTAGTGATCCAGTGCATGGCAAATACAACAAATATTACTACTACTGATGTTGCCTCTACTACTGCTAATACTACTATCAATGCTACTAGCCAGTGCATGGCAAATATACTACTACTGCTGCTATTGCTGCTACTTCCACTACTACTACTGGCCCACTGCTGGGCAAATCATCTGCCACTTCTACTGCTGCTGCTGCTACAACTACTACTACTACTACTACTACTAGCCCATTGCATCTCAAATACTACTACTATTACCACTACTGCTGTTAGTCCTACTACTGCTGCTAGTCCTATTACAGCTGCTACTTGTACTATTACTATCCCAGTGCACGGAATGTACTACTAGTAAAGCTACTCCTACGTCTGCTTTTTCTACTACTGCTTCTGCTACTGCTACTACTAGTAGACCAGTGTGTGGCAAATACTACTACTATTACTACTACTGCTGCTGCTGCTACTACTGCTACTACTACTGCTATTACTAGTAGTCCAGGGAATGGCAAATACTACTACTACTATCACTACTACTGCTGCTGCTGCTACTACTACTGCTCCTTCTACTGCAACTACTAGTAGTCCAGTCCTTGGCAAATACTACTACTATGACTATGACTGCTGCTAATGCTACCACTGCTACTACTACTAATCCTGTCCGTGGCAAATGCTACTCTATTACTACTACTGCTGCAGCAGCGGCTACTGCTACTACTAATATCAATACTACGAGCCCAGTGCATGGCAAGTCTACCTCTACTGTTACTATTGCTGCTACTGCTACTACTACTTCTTACCCAGTGCATGGCAGATACTACTTCTATTACCACTGCTGCTGCTACCTCTACTGCTGCTGCAGCTACATCTACTGCTGCTGCTATTACTATTACTACTTCTACTACTAGCACAGTGCGTGGCAAATAGTACTAATATTACTACTACCGCTGCTGCTGTTGCTATGACTTCTAGTACTACTGCTACTACTAGTAATCCAGTGTGTCGCAAATACTATTCATACTACTACTGCTGCTGTTGCTACTACTACTATCAATACTACTAGCCCAGTGCATGGCCAATATACTACTACTACTGCTATAGCTGCTACTGCTACTACTACTAGTGGCCCACTGCAGGGCATATCTGCTGCTACTCTTACTGCTGCTTATGCCATTTCTATTCCTGGTGCTACCTCTACTACTGCTGCTACTACTAGTAGTCTAGTGCATGGCAAATACTACTATTACTACTACTTCTGCTGCTGCTACTACTGCTACTACTAGTATCAATACTACTATCCCAGTGCATGGCAAATCTACTAGTACTACACCTATTAGTGCTAATGCTAATACTGCTACTTGAACACTGCAGGGCCAATCTGCTGCTACTACTACCGACGTTGCTGCTAATTCTACTTCTGCTGCTACCAATACAACTACTACTCCTAGTACCCCAGTGCATTTCAAATACTACCAATATTACCAGTACTGTTGCTACTACTACTGCTGCTGCTACTAGTACTATTACTAGCCCAGTCCATGCCAAATACTACGACTATTACCACTGCTGCTACTTCTGCTACTATTACTGCTCTTGCTCTTACGACTACTTCTGCTACTACTACTGCTACCGCTTCTAATTCTACTGTTGCTGCTACTACTACTAGCCCAGGGCATGGCAAATACTACTACTATTATTACTACTGCTGCTGCTGCTACTACTTCTACTAGTACTTCTATTACTTGTAGTCTAGTGCATGGGAAATACTACTTCTATTACTACTCCTGTTGCTGCTGCTAATACTGCTACTACTACTCCCAATACTACTAGCTTAGTGCATGGGAAATCTGCTACTACTACTGCTGTATCTGCTACCGCTACTACTACTACTACTGGCCAGCTCCAGGGCAAATCTGCTGCTACTACTTCTGTTGCTGCTGCCACTTCTACTGCTCTTGCTACAACTACTACTACTGCTACTACTAGTAGTCCAGTGTATGGTAAATCCTAATACTACTAGTACTACTGCTGATGCAGCTTCTAGTGTTACTGCTACTACTGCTACTACTGCTAGTCCAGTGTATTGCAAATATAATTCTATTACTACTACTGCTGATGCTGCTACTACTGCTACTACTAATATCAATAGTACCAGCCAATTTCATGGCAAACCTACTACTACTCTTGCTATTGCTGCTGCTGCTACTACTACTGCTAAACCAGTGCATGGCAGATGCTACTACTATTACCACTACTGCTGCTGCTGCTGCTACTACTGCTGCTAATAGTAGTCCAGTGCGTGGCAAATACTACTAATATTACCACTACTGACGCTGCTACTACTTCTACTACTACTATGAATATTACTAGCCCATTGCAAGGCAAATCTACTATTTCTACTGCTATTCCTAACACTTTTACTACTACTACTGGCCCAGTGCAGGGAAAATCTGCTGCTACTTCTAGTGCTGCCCCTGCCACTTCTATTGCTGCTGCTACAGCTACTACTATTACAACTATTGACTAGTGCATCAACAATACTACTACTATTAATATTACTGCTGCTTCTGGTGCTACTACTGCTACTACTATTTGTCCAGTAAATGGCAAATACTACTACTCTTACTACTGCTTCTGATGCTGTTACTACTGCTACTGCTACCATAAATACTACTAGCCCAATCTATTACTCCTACTGCTATTGCTGCTTCTTGTCCTACTACTACTGCCAACTGCAGTGCAAGTTAGCTGCTACTACTACTGTTGCTGCTGTCACATCTACTGATGCTGATCCCACTACTACTACTACGACGACTAGTCCAGTGCATGGCAAATACTACTACAATTACCACTACTGGTTCTACTACAGCAGCTGCTATTTCTACTGCTGCTGCTACTACTAGTGTACTACTAGCCCAGTGCATGTCAAATATACTACTAATACTGCTATTCCTGCTTCCGCTACTATTACTACTGGCCCACTGCAGGGCAAATCTTCTGCTACTACTACTGCTTCTGCTGTCCGTTCTACTGCTGCTGCTTCCACTACTACTACAACTTCTACTAGTAGCCCAGCGCATGGCCAATACTACTACTATGATGATTACTGCTGCTACTACTAGTACTGCTGATGCTAATTTGATTGCTGCTGCTACTACTACTACTATTAGTTCAGTGTATGTCAAATGCTAGTACTATTACTACTACCGCAGCTGCTGCTACTTCTGATACTACTTCTGCTACTACAGGTAGTGCAGTGAATGGCAAATACTATTAACACTACTGCTCAGGCTGCTGCTACTACTGCTACTACTACTGCTACTACTACTAGCACTGTTGCTGCTAATTCTACTGATGCTGCTGCTCTATGTGCTGCTACTACTACTACTAGTCAATGCATGGCAAATACTACTACTATTACTGCTTCTGCTGCTACTACTTCTGCTACTACTGCTACTATTAGTAGTCCAGTGTATATCAAATACTACTAGTATCACCACGACTGCTGCTACTACTTCGACTGCCGCTGCTACTTCTCCTGCTGCTCGTATTACTACAGCTACTACTAGCCCAGTGCGTGGTAAATACTACTACTATTACTACCACTGCTGCTTCTGCAGCTACTATTGCTACTACTACAAGTCCAGTGCATTGCAAACACATTGCTATTACTAGTAGTGCATTGCATTTAAAATACTACTATAATTACTACGTCTGCTGCTACTACTGTTACTACTAGTAGTACAGTGCATGGTAAATACAACTACAATTAATACTAATGCTGCTGCTGCTACCACTGCTACTACTAGTAGTAAATTGCATGGCAAATACAACTAATATTACTACAACTGCTGTTGCTACTACTGCTACTACTAATATGAATACCACTAGGCCAGAGCATGGCAAATCTACTACTACAATTGCTATTGCTGCTACTGCTACTACTACTACTTACCCAGGGCGTGCCAAATACAACTACTGTTACCACTACTGCTGCTACTACTGCTGCAACTACTACTGCTACTGTTTCTAATTCTACTGCTTTTGCTACTACTACTACTACTACTATCCCAGGGCATGGCAAATAATACTACTATTATTACTACTGCTGCTGCTGCTGCTACTACGGCTACTACTGCTATCAATACTACTAGCCAGTGCATGGCAAGTCTACTACTACTACTGCTATTGCTGCTACTTCCACTCCTACTATTGGCCAACTGCCAGGCAAATCTTCTACCACTTCTGCTGCTGCGATCACTGGTACTACTACAAATACTAGCCTATTGCATATCAAATACTACTAGTATTAACACTACTGCTGCTACTCCTCCTACTGCTGCTACGACTACTACTGCTGCTACTTTTTCTCTTAGTAGCCCAGTGCATGGAATATAGTACTTCTATAACTACGCTTATGTCTGCAGTTTATATTACTGCTACTACAACTGCTACTCCTAGTAGACCAGTGCATGGCAAATACTACTACTACTACTACTTCTGCTGCTGCTGATACTACTGCTACTACTTCTGCTAGTACTAGTAGTCCAGTGCATGGCAAATACTACAACTATTACTACTACTGCTGCTGCTGATACTACTGCTACTACTACCATCAATACTACTAGCTCAGTGCATGGCAAATCTACTACTACTACTGCTATTGCTGCTACTTCCACTCCTACTACTGGCCCACTGCCAGGCAAATCTTCTACCACTTCTACTGCTGGTGCGACCACTAGTACTACTACAAATACTAGCCTATTGCATTGCAAATACTACTACTATTAACACTACTGCTGCTACTCCCACTACTGCTGCTACTCCTACTACTGCTGCTACTTGTACCCTTAGTAGCTCAGTGCATGGAGAATACTACTTGTATAACTACTCCTGTGTCTACTGTTTCTATTACTGCTACCACTGCAGCTACTACTAGTAGACCATTGCATGGCAAATACTACTACTATTACTACTGCTGCTGCTGCTGATTCTACTGCTACTACTTCTGCTAGTACTAGCAGTCCAGTGCATGGCAAATACTACTTCTATTATTACTACTGCTGCTACTGCTACTACTATCCATCCTACTAGCTCAGTGCATGGCAAATCTAGTACTAGTACTTCTATTGCTACTACTGCTACTACACCTAATGTCACACTGCAGGGCAACTCTGGTGCTACTACTACTGCTGCTGCGGTCAATTCTAATGCTATTGCTCCCATTATTACTACTGCTACTACTAGTAGTCCAGTGCATGGCAAATACTACTAATATTACTACTGCTGCTGCTGCTGATTCTACTGCTACTACTTCTGCTAGTACTAGCAGTCCAGTGCATGGCAAATACTACTTCTATTATTACTACTGCTGCTACTGCTACTACTATCCATCCTACTAGCTCAGTGCATGGCAAATCTACTACTAGTACTTCTATTGCTACTACTGCTACTACTCCTAATGTCACACTGCAGGGCAACTCTGGTGCTACTACTACTGCTGCTGCGGTCAATTCTAATGCTGTTGCTCCCATTATTACTACTGCTACTACTAGTAGTCCAGTGCATGGCAAATACTACTACTATTACCACAACTGCTGCTACTACTACTGCTGCTGCTATTTCTACTACTACTACTAGTCCAGTGCATGGCAAACACTAGTGCTATTACTAATACTGCTGCTGCTGCTCCTCCTACTTCTACTATTACTGCTACTACTAGCAGTCCTTTGCATTGCAAATACTACTAGTATTACTACTGCTGCTGCTAGTACTGCTACTACAATGATCTATAATACTAACCCAGTGCATGGCAAATCTACTATTACTACTTCTATTGCGGCTACTGCTACTACTACTGCTAGACCAGTGCATGGCAGATACTAGTACTATTACCACTATTGCTTCTACTTCTAGTACTGCTGCTTCTACTACGGCTGCTGCTTCTTCTACAGCTGCTGCTGCTACTACTACTCATCCTAGCCCTGTTCGTGGAAAATACTGCTACTATTACTACTACTGATGCTGCTGCTACTACTGCCACTACTAATACCAATACTACTCGACCAGTGCATGGTAAATCTACTACTACTCTTGCTAGTGCTGTGACTGCTCCTACTAGTAGCAGCCCAGTGAATAGCAAATACTACTACTATTACCACTACTGCTGCTGCTATTACTACTGCAGCAACTAGTAGTGCTGCTGCTGCTGCTGCTACAACTACTATCTCCGTGCATGGCAAATACTTCTACTATTACTACTAGTGCTGCTGCTGCTACTACTACTACTACTACTACTCCTGCCACTGATAGTAGTGCAGTGCATGGCAAGTACTACTACTGTTTCTACTACTGCTGCTGCCACTTTTGTTGCTGTCACTACCACTACTGCTACTACTAGTACTCCAGTGTATGGCAAATACTGCTTCTATTACTACTACTGCTGCCGTTGCTGCTACTGCTACTACTACTGCTACAACTTGCACCCAGTAAATTGCAAACATTACAACTATTACTTCTACTGCTGCTGCTGCTTCTACTGATACTACTGCTACTGCTTCTACTTCTCCTGCTGCTGCTTCTACTACTACCACTACTAGTCCCAGTGCAAGGTAAATAATACGATTATTACGACTACTGCTGCTTCTGCTAGTACTGCTGCTACTACTGCTACTACTGGTAGTCCAGTGCATGAAAAATACTCTTACTACTACTGCTGCAGCTGCTGCTACTACTGCTGCTACTACTGCTACTACTAGTGATCCAGTGCATGGCAAATACAACAAATATTACTACTACTGATGTTGCCTCTACTACTGCTAATACTACTATCAATGCTACTAGCCAGTGCATGGCAAATATACTACTACTGCTGCTATTGCTGCTACTTCCACTACTACTACTGGCCCACTGCTGGGCAAATCATCTGCCACTTCTACTGCTGCTGCTGCTACAACTACTACTACTACTACTAGCCCATTGCATCTCAAATACTACTACTATTACCACTACTGCTGTTAGTCCTACTACTGCTGCTAGTCCTATTACTGCTGCTACTTGTACTATTACTATCCCAGTGCATGGAATGTACTACTAGTAAAGCTACTCCTACGTCTGCTTTTTCTACTACTGCTTCTGCTACTGCTACTACTAGTAGACCAGTGTGTGGCAAATACTACTACTATTACTACTGCTGCTGCTGCTACTACTGCTATTACTAGTAGTCCAGGGAATGGCAAATACTACTACTATCACTACTACTGCTGCTGCTGCTACTACTACTGCTCCTTCTACTGCAACTACTAGTAGTCCAGCCCTTGGCAAATACTACTACTATGACTATGACTGCTGCTAATGCTACCACTGCTACTACTACTAATCCTGTCCGTGGCAAATGCTACTCTATTACTACTACTGCTGCAGCAGCGGCTACTGCTACTACTAATATCAATACTACGAGCCCAGTGCATGGCAAGTCTACCTCTACTGTTACTATTGCTGCTACTGCTACTACTACTTCTTACGCAGTGCATGGCAGATACTACTTCTATTACCACTGTTGCTGCTACCTCTACTGCTGCTGCAGCTACATCTGCTGCTGCTGCTATTTCTATTACTACTTCTACTACTAGCACAGTGCGTGGCAAATAGTACTAGTATTACTACTACCTCTGCTGCTGTTGCTATGACTTCTAGTACTACTGCTATTACTAGTAATCCAGTGTGTCGCAAATACTATTCATACTACTACTGCTGCTGTTGCTACTACTACTATCAATACTACTAGCCCAGTGCATGGCCAATATACTACTACTACTGCTATAGCTGCTACTGCTACTACTACTAGTGGCCCACTGCAGGGCAAATCTGCTGCTACTCTTACTGCTGCTTATGCCACTTCTATTCCTGGTGCTACCTCTACTATTGCTGCTACTACTAGTAGTCTAGTGCATGGCAAATACTACTATTACTACTACTTCTGCTGCTGCTACTACTGCTACTACTAGTATCAATACTACTATCCCAGTGCATGGCAAATCTACTAGTACTACACCTATTAGTGCTAATGCTAATACTGCTACTTGAACACTGCAGGGCCAATCTGCTGCTACTACTACCGACGTTGCTGCTAATTCTACTTCTGCTGCTACCAATACAACTACTACTCCTAGTACCCCAGTGCATTTCAAATACTACCAATATTACCAGTACAGTTGCTACTACTACAGCTGCTGCTACTAGTACTATTACTAGCCCAGTCCATGCCAAATACTACTACTATTACCACTGCTGCTACTTCTGCTACTATAACTGCTGTTGCTCTTACGACTACTTCTGCTACTACTACTGCTACCGCTTCTAATTCTACTGTTGCTGCTACTACTACTATTACGACTGCTACTAGCCCAGGGCATGGCAAATACTACTACTATTATTACTACTGCTGCTGCTGCTACTACTTCTACTAGTACTTCTATTACTTGTAGTCTAGTGCATGGGAAATACTACTTCTATTACTACTCCTGTTGCTGCTGCTAATACTGCTACTACTACTCCCAATACTACTAGCTTAGTGCATGGGAAATCTGCTACTACTACTGCTGTATCTGCTACCGCTACTACTACTACTACTGGCCAGCTCCAGGGCAAATCTGCTGCTACTACTTCTGTTGCTGCTGCCACTTCTACTGCTCTTGCTACAACTACTACTACTGCTACTACTAGTAGTCCAGTGTATGGTAAATCCTAATACTACTAGTACTACTGCTGATGCAGCTTCTAGTGTTACTGCTACTACTGCTACTACTGCTAGTCCAGTGTATTGCAAATATAATTCTATTACTACTACTGCTGATGCTGCTACTACTGCTACTACTAATATCAATAGTACCAGCCAATTTCATGGCAAACCTACTACTACTCTTGCTATTGCTGCTGCTGCTACTACTACTGCTAAACCAGTGCATGGCAGATGCTACTACTATTACCACTACTGCTGCTGCTGCTGCTACTACTGCTGCTAATAGTAGTCCAGTGCGTGGCAAATACTACTAATATTACCACTACTGACGCTGCTACTACTTCTACTACTACTATGAATATTACTAGCCCATTGCAAGGCAAATCTACTATTTCTACTGCTATTCCTAACACTTTTACTACTACTACTGGCCCAGTGCAGGGAAAATCTGCTGCTACTTCTAGTGCTGCCCCTGCCACTTCTATTGCTGCTGCTACAGCTACTACTATTACAACTATTGACTAGTGCATCAACAATACTACTACTATTAATATTACTGCTGCTTCTGGTGCTACTACTGCTACTACTATTTGTCCAGTAAATGGCAAATACTACTACTCTTACTACTGCTTCTGATGCTGTTACTACTGCTACTGCTACCATAAATACTACTAGCCCAATCTATTACTCCTACTGCTATTGCTGCTTCTTGTCCTACTACTACTGCCAACTGCAGTGCAAGTTAGCTGCTACTACTACTGTTGCTGCTGTCACATCTACTGATGCTGATCCCACTACTACTACTACGACGACTAGTCCAGTGCATGGCAAATACTACTACAATTACCACTACTGGTTCTACTACAGCAGCTGCTATTTCTACTGCTGCTGCTACTACTAGTGTACTACTAGCCCAGTGCATGTCAAATATACTACTAATACTGCTATTCCTGCTTCCGCTACTATTACTACTGGCCCACTGCAGGGCAAATCTTCTGCTACTACTACTGCTTCTGCTGTCCGTTCTACTGCTGCTGCTTCCACTACTACTACAACTTCTACTAGTAGCCCAGCGCATGGCCAATACTACTACTATGATGATTACTGCTGCTACTACTAGTACTGCTGATGCTAATTTGATTGCTGCTGCTACTACTACTACTATTAGTTCAGTGTATGTCAAATGCTAGTACTATTACTACTACCGCAGCTGCTGCTACTTCTGATACTACTTCTGCTACTACAGGTAGTGCAGTGAATGGCAAATACTATTAACACTACTGCTCAGGCTGCTGCTACTACTGCTACTACTACTGCTACTACTACTAGCACTGTTGCTGCTAATTCTACTGATGCTGCTGCTCTATGTGCTGCTACTACTACTACTAGTCAATGCATGGCAAATACTACTACTATTACTGCTTCTGCTGCTACTACTTCTGCTACTACTGCTACTATTAGTAGTCCAGTGTATATCAAATACTACTAGTATCACCACGACTGCTGCTACTACTTCGACTGCCGCTGCTACTTCTCCTGCTGCTCGTATTACTACAGCTACTACTAGCCCAGTGCGTGGTAAATACTACTACTATTACTACCACTGCTGCTTCTGCAGCTACTATTGCTACTACTACAAGTCCAGTGCATTGCAAACACATTGCTATTACTAGTAGTGCATTGCATTTAAAATACTACTATAATTACTACGTCTGCTGCTACTACTGTTACTACTAGTAGTACAGTGCATGGTAAATACAACTACAATTAATACTAATGCTGCTGCTGCTACCACTGCTACTACTAGTAGTAAATTGCATGGCAAATACAACTAATATTACTACAACTGCTGTTGCTACTACTGCTACTACTAATATGAATACCACTAGGCCAGAGCATGGCAAATCTACTACTACAATTGCTATTGCTGCTACTGCTACTACTACTACTTACCCAGGGCGTGCCAAATACAACTACTGTTACCACTACTGCTGCTACTACTGCTGCAACTACTACTGCTACTGTTTCTAATTCTACTGCTTTTGCTACTACTACTACTACTACTACTATCCCAGGGCACGGGAAATAATACTACTATTATTACTACTGCTGCTCCTGCTGCTACTATGGCTACTACTGCTATCAATACTACTAGCCAGTGCATGGCAAGTCTACTACTACTACTGCTATTGCTGCTACTTCCACTCCTACTACTGGCCAACTGCCAGGCAAATCTTCTACCACTTCTGCTGCTGCAATCACTGGTACTACTACAAATACTAGCCTATTGCATATCAAATACTACTAGTATTAACACTACTGCTGCTACTCCTCCTACTGCTGCTACGACTACTACTGCTGCTACTTTTTCTCTTAGTAGCCCAGTGCATGGAATACAGTACTTCTATAACTACGCTTATGTCTGCAGTTTATATTACTGCTACTACAACTGCTACTCCTAGTAGAGCAGTGCATGGCAAATACTACTACTACTACTACTTCTGCTGCTGCTGATACTACTGCTACTACTTCTGCTAGTACTAGTAGTCCAGTGCATGGCAAATACTACAACTATTACTACTACTGCTGCTGCTGATACTACTGCTACTACTACCATCAATACTACTAGCTCAGTGCATGGCAAATCTACTACTACTACTGCTATTGCTGCTACTTCCACTCCTACTACTGGCCCACTGCCAGGCAAATCTTCTACCACTTCTACTGCTGGTGCGACCACTAGTACTACTACAAATACTAGCCTATTGCATTGCAAATATTACTACTATTAACACTACTGCTGCTACTCCCACTACTGCTGCTACTCCTACTACTGCTGCTACTTGTACCCTTAGTAGCTCAGTGCATGGAGAATACTACTTGTATAACTACTCCTGTGTCTACTGTTTCTATTACTGCTACCACTGCAGCTACTACTAGTAGACCATTGCATGGCAAATACTACTACTATTACTACTGCTGCTGCTGCTGATACTTCTGCTACTACTTCTGCTAGTACTAGTAGTCCAGTGCATGGCAAATACTACTTCTATTATTACTACTGCTGCTACTGCTACTACTATCCATCCTACTAGCTCAGTGCATGGCAAATCTAGTACTAGTACTTCTCTTGCTACTACTGCTACTACACCTAATGTCACACTGCAGGGCAACTCTGGTGCTACTACTACTGCTGCTGCGGTCAATTCTAATGCTGTTGCTCCCATTATTACTACTGCTACTACTAGTAGTCCAATGCATGGCAAATACTACTACTATTACCACAACTGCTGCTACTACTACTGCTGCTGCTATTTCTACTACTACTACTAGTCCAGTGCATGGCAAACACTAGTGCTATTACTAATACTGCTGCTGCTGCTCCTCCTACTTCTACTATTACTGCTACTACTAGCAGTCCTTTGCATTGTAAATACTACTACTATTACTACTACTGCTGCTAGTACGGCTACTACAATGATCTATAATACTAACCCAGTGCATGACAAATCTACTATTCCTACTTCTATTGCGGCTACTGCTACTACTACTGCTAGACCAGTGCATGGCAGATACTACTACTATTACCACTATTGCTTCTACTTCTAGTACTGCTGCTTCTACTACGTCTGCTGCTTCTTCTACAGCTGCTGCTGCTACTACTACTCATCCTAGCTCTGTTCGTGGAAAATACTGCTACTACAACTGATGCTGATGCTGCTGCTACTACTGCCACTACTAATACCAATACTACTCGACCAGTGCATGGTAAATCTACTACTACCCTTGCTAGTGCTGTGACTGCTCCTACTAGTAGCAGCCCAGTGAATAGCAAATACTACTACTATTACCACTACTGCTGCTGCTATTACTACTGCAGCAACTAGTAGTGCTGCTGCTGCTGCTGCTACTACTACTATCTCCGTGCATGGCAAATACTTCTACTATTACTACTACTGCTGCTGCTGCTGCTACTACTACTACTACTCCTGCTACTGATAGTAGTGCAGTGCATGGCAAGTACTACTACTGTTTCTACTACTGCTGCTGCCACTTTTGTTGCTGTCACTACCACTACTGCTACTACTAGTACTCCAGTGTATGGCAAATACTGCTTCTATTACTACTACTGCTGCCGTTGCTGCTACTGCTACTACTACTGCTACAACTTGCACCCAGTAAATTGCAAACATTACAACTATTACTTCTACTGCTGCTGCTGCTTCTACTGATACTACTGCTACTGCTTCTACTTCTCCTGCTGCTGCTTCTACTACTACCACTACTAGTCCCAGTGCAAGGTAAATAATACGATTATTACGACTACTGCTGCTTCTGCTAGTACTGCTGCTACTACTGCTACTACTGGTAGTCCAGTGCATGAAAAATACTATTACTACTACTGCTGCAGCTGCTGCTACTACTGCTGCTACTACTGCTACTACTAGTGATCCAGTGCATGGCAAATACAACAAATATTACTACTACTGATGTTGCCTCTACTACTGCTAATACTACTATCAATGCTACTAGCCAGTGCATGGCAAATATACTACTACTGCTGCTATTGCTGCTACTTCCACTACTACTACTGGCCCACTGCTGGGCAAATCATCTGCCACTTCTACTGCTGCTGCTGCTACAACTACTACTACTACTACTACTACTACTAGCCCATTGCATCTCAAATACTACTACTATTACCACTACTGCTGTTAGTCCTACTACTGCTGCTAGTCCTATTACAGCTGCTACTTGTACTATTACTATCCCAGTGCACGGAATGTACTACTAGTAAAGCTACTCCTACGTCTGCTTTTTCTACTACTGCTTCTGCTACTGCTACTACTAGTAGACCAGTGTGTGGCAAATACTACTACTATTACTACTACTGCTGCTGCTGCTACTACTGCTACTACTACTGCTATTACTAGTAGTCCAGGGAATGGCAAATACTACTACTACTATCACTACTACTGCTGCTGCTGCTACTACTACTGCTCCTTCTACTGCAACTACTAGTAGTCCAGTCCTTGGCAAATACTACTACTATGACTATGACTGCTGCTAATGCTACCACTGCTACTACTACTAATCCTGTCCGTGGCAAATGCTACTCTATTACTACTACTGCTGCAGCAGCGGCTACTGCTACTACTAATATCAATACTACGAGCCCAGTGCATGGCAAGTCTACCTCTACTGTTACTATTGCTGCTACTGCTACTACTACTTCTTACCCAGTGCATGGCAGATACTACTTCTATTACCACTGCTGCTGCTACCTCTACTGCTGCTGCAGCTACATCTACTGCTGCTGCTATTACTATTACTACTTCTACTACTAGCACAGTGCGTGGCAAATAGTACTAATATTACTACTACCGCTGCTGCTGTTGCTATGACTTCTAGTACTACTGCTACTACTAGTAATCCAGTGTGTCGCAAATACTATTCATACTACTACTGCTGCTGTTGCTACTACTACTATCAATACTACTAGCCCAGTGCATGGCCAATATACTACTACTACTGCTATAGCTGCTACTGCTACTACTACTAGTGGCCCACTGCAGGGCATATCTGCTGCTACTCTTACTGCTGCTTATGCCATTTCTATTCCTGGTGCTACCTCTACTACTGCTGCTACTACTAGTAGTCTAGTGCATGGCAAATACTACTATTACTACTACTTCTGCTGCTGCTACTACTGCTACTACTAGTATCAATACTACTATCCCAGTGCATGGCAAATCTACTAGTACTACACCTATTAGTGCTAATGCTAATACTGCTACTTGCACACTGCAGGGCCAATCTGCTGCTACTACTACCGACGTTGCTGCTAATTCTACTTCTGCTGCTACCAATACAACTACTACTCCTAGTACCCCAGTGCATTTCAAATACTACCAATATTACCAGTACTGTTGCTACTACTACTGCTGCTGCTACTAGTACTATTACTAGCCCAGTCCATGCCAAATACTACGACTATTACCACTGCTGCTACTTCTGCTACTATTACTGCTCTTGCTCTTACGACTACTTCTGCTACTACTACTGCTACCGCTTCTAATTCTACTGTTGCTGCTACTACTACTAGCCCAGGGCATGGCAAATACTACTACTATTATTACTACTGCTGCTGCTGCTACTACTTCTACTAGTACTTCTATTACTTGTAGTCTAGTGCATGGGAAATACTACTTCTATTACTACTCCTGTTGCTGCTGCTAATACTGCTACTACTACTCCCAATACTACTAGCTTAGTGCATGGGAAATCTGCTACTACTACTGCTGTATCTGCTACCGCTACTACTACTACTACTGGCCAGCTCCAGGGCAAATCTGCTGCTACTACTTCTGTTGCTGCTGCCACTTCTACTGCTCTTGCTACAACTACTACTACTGCTACTACTAGTAGTCCAGTGTATGGTAAATCCTAATACTACTAGTACTACTGCTGATGCAGCTTCTAGTGTTACTGCTACTACTGCTACTACTGCTAGTCCAGTGTATTGCAAATATAATTCTATTACTACTACTGCTGATGCTGCTACTACTGCTACTACTAATATCAATAGTACCAGCCAATTTCATGGCAAACCTACTACTACTCTTGCTATTGCTGCTGCTGCTACTACTACTGCTAAACCAGTGCATGGCAGATGCTACTACTATTACCACTACTGCTGCTGCTGCTGCTACTACTGCTGCTAATAGTAGTCCAGTGCGTGGCAAATACTACTAATATTACCACTACTGACGCTGCTACTACTTCTACTACTACTATGAATATTACTAGCCCATTGCAAGGCAAATCTACTATTTCTACTGCTATTCCTAACACTTTTACTACTACTACTGGCCCAGTGCAGGGAAAATCTGCTGCTACTTCTAGTGCTGCCCCTGCCACTTCTATTGCTGCTGCTACAGCTACTACTATTACAACTATTGACTAGTGCATCAACAATACTACTACTATTAATATTACTGCTGCTTCTGGTGCTACTACTGCTACTACTATTTGTCCAGTAAATGGCAAATACTACTACTCTTACTACTGCTTCTGATGCTGTTACTACTGCTACTGCTACCATAAATACTACTAGCCCAATCTATTACTCCTACTGCTATTGCTGCTTCTTGTCCTACTACTACTGCCAACTGCAGTGCAAGTTAGCTGCTACTACTACTGTTGCTGCTGTCACATCTACTGATGCTGATCCCACTACTACTACTACGACGACTAGTCCAGTGCATGGCAAATACTACTACAATTACCACTACTGGTTCTACTACAGCAGCTGCTATTTCTACTGCTGCTGCTACTACTAGTGTACTACTAGCCCAGTGCATGTCAAATATACTACTAATACTGCTATTCCTGCTTCCGCTACTATTACTACTGGCCCACTGCAGGGCAAATCTTCTGCTACTACTACTGCTTCTGCTGTCCGTTCTACTGCTGCTGCTTCCACTACTACTACAACTTCTACTAGTAGCCCAGCGCATGGCCAATACTACTACTATGATGATTACTGCTGCTACTACTAGTACTGCTGATGCTAATTTGATTGCTGCTGCTACTACTACTACTATTAGTTCAGTGTATGTCAAATGCTAGTACTATTACTACTACCGCAGCTGCTGCTACTTCTGATACTACTTCTGCTACTACAGGTAGTGCAGTGAATGGCAAATACTATTAACACTACTGCTCAGGCTGCTGCTACTACTGCTACTACTACTGCTACTACTACTAGCACTGTTGCTGCTAATTCTACTGATGCTGCTGCTCTATGTGCTGCTACTACTACTACTAGTCAATGCATGGCAAATACTACTACTATTACTGCTTCTGCTGCTACTACTTCTGCTACTACTGCTACTATTAGTAGTCCAGTGTATATCAAATACTACTAGTATCACCACGACTGCTGCTACTACTTCGACTGCCGCTGCTACTTCTCCTGCTGCTCGTATTACTACAGCTACTACTAGCCCAGTGCGTGGTAAATACTACTACTATTACTACCACTGCTGCTTCTGCAGCTACTGGTGCTACTACTATTGCTACTACTACAAGTCCAGTGCATTGCAAACACATTGCTATTACTAGTAGTGCATTGCATTTAAAATACTACTATAATTACTACGTCTGCTGCTACTACTGTTACTACTAGTAGTACAGTGCATGGTAAATACAACTACAATTAATACTAATGCTGCTGCTGCTACCACTGCTACTACTAGTAGTAAATTGCATGGCAAATACAACTAATATTACTACAACTGCTGTTGCTACTACTGCTACTACTAATATGAATACCACTAGGCCAGAGCATGGCAAATCTACTACTACAATTGCTATTGCTGCTACTGCTACTACTACTACTTACCCAGGGCGTGCCAAATACAACTACTGTTACCACTACTGCTGCTACTACTGCTGCAACTACTACTGCTACTGTTTCTAATTCTACTGCTTTTGCTACTACTACTACTACTACTATCCCAGGGCATGGCAAATAATACTACTATTATTACTACTGCTGCTGCTGCTGCTACTACGGCTACTACTGCTATCAATACTACTAGCCAGTGCATGGCAAGTCTACTACTACTACTGCTATTGCTGCTACTTCCACTCCTACTACTGGCCAACTGCCAGGCAAATCTTCTACCACTTCTGCTGCTGCGATCACTGGTACTACTACAAATACTAGCCTATTGCATATCAAATACTACTAGTATTAACACTACTGCTGCTACTCCTCCTACTGCTGCTACGACTACTACTGCTGCTACTTTTTCTCTTAGTAGCCCAGTGCATGGAATATAGTACTTCTATAACTACGCTTATGTCTGCAGTTTATATTACTGCTACTACAACTGCTACTCCTAGTAGACCAGTGCATGGCAAATACTACTACTACTACTACTTCTGCTGCTGCTGATACTACTGCTACTACTTCTGCTAGTACTAGTAGTCCAGTGCATGGCAAATACTACAACTATTACTACTACTGCTGCTGCTGATACTACTGCTACTACTACCATCAATACTACTAGCTCAGTGCATGGCAAATCTACTACTACTACTGCTATTGCTGCTACTTCCACTCCTACTACTGGCCCACTGCCAGGCAAATCTTCTACCACTTCTACTGCTGGTGCGACCACTAGTACTACTACAAATACTAGCCTATTGCATTGCAAATACTACTACTATTAACACTACTGCTGCTACTCCCACTACTGCTGCTACTCCTACTACTGCTGCTACTTGTACCCTTAGTAGCTCAGTGCATGGAGAATACTACTTGTATAACTACTCCTGTGTCTACTGTTTCTATTACTGCTACCACTGCAGCTACTACTAGTAGACCATTGCATGGCAAATACTACTACTATTACTACTGCTGCTGCTGCTGATTCTACTGCTACTACTTCTGCTAGTACTAGCAGTCCAGTGCATGGCAAATACTACTTCTATTATTACTACTGCTGCTACTGCTACTACTATCCATCCTACTAGCTCAGTGCATGGCAAATCTAGTACTAGTACTTCTATTGCTACTACTGCTACTACACCTAATGTCACACTGCAGGGCAACTCTGGTGCTACTACTACTGCTGCTGCGGTCAATTCTAATGCTATTGCTCCCATTATTACTACTGCTACTACTAGTAGTCCAGTGCATGGCAAATACTACTAATATTACTACTGCTGCTGCTGCTGATTCTACTGCTACTACTTCTGCTAGTACTAGCAGTCCAGTGCATGGCAAATACTACTTCTATTATTACTACTGCTGCTACTGCTACTACTATCCATCCTACTAGCTCAGTGCATGGCAAATCTAGTACTAGTACTTCTATTGCTACTACTGCTACTACTCCTAATGTCACACTGCAGGGCAACTCTGGTGCTACTACTACTGCTGCTGCGGTCAATTCTAATGCTGTTGCTCCCATTATTACTACTGCTACTACTAGTAGTCCAGTGCATGGCAAATACTACTACTATTACCACAACTGCTGCTACTACTACTGCTGCTGCTATTTCTACTACTACTACTAGTCCAGTGCATGGCAAACACTAGTGCTATTACTAATACTGCTGCTGCTGCTCCTCCTACTTCTACTATTACTGCTACTACTAGCAGTCCTTTGCATTGCAAATACTACTAGTATTACTACTGCTGCTGCTAGTACTGCTACTACAATGATCTATAATACTAACCCAGTGCATGGCAAATCTACTATTACTACTTCTATTGCGGCTACTGCTACTACTACTGCTAGACCAGTGCATGGCAGATACTAGTACTATTACCACTATTGCTTCTACTTCTAGTACTGCTGCTTCTACTACGGCTGCTGCTTCTTCTACAGCTGCTGCTGCTACTACTACTCATCCTAGCCCTGTTCGTGGAAAATACTGCTACTATTACTACTACTGATGCTGCTGCTACTACTGCCACTACTAATACCAATACTACTCGACCAGTGCATGGTAAATCTACTACTACCCTTGCTAGTGCTGTGACTGCTCCTACTAGTAGCAGCCCAGTGAATAGCAAATACTACTACTATTACCACTACTGCTGCTGCTATTACTACTGCAGCAACTAGTAGTGCTGCTGCTGCTGCTGCTACTACTACTATCTCCGTGCATGGCAAATACTTCTACTATTACTACTACTGCTGCTGCTGCTGCTACTACTACTACTACTCCTGCTACTGATAGTAGTGCAGTGCATGGCAAGTACTACTACTGTTTCTACTACTGCTGCTGCCACTTTTATTGCTGTCACTACCACTACTGCTACTACTAGTACTCCAGTGTATGGCAAATACTGCTTCTATTACTACTACTGCTGCCGTTGCTGCTACTGCTACTACTACTGCTACAACTTGCACCCAGTAAATTGCAAACATTACAACTATTACTTCTACTGCTGCTGCTGCTTCTACTGATACTACTGCTACTGCTTCTACTTCTCCTGCTGCTGCTTCTACTACTACCACTACTAGTCCCAGTGCAAGGTAAATAATACGATTATTACGACTACTGCTGCTTCTGCTAGTACTGCTGCTACTACTGCTACTACTGGTAGTCCAGTGCATGAAAAATACTCTTACTACTACTGCTGCAGCTGCTGCTACTACTGCTGCTACTACTGCTACTACTAGTGATCCAGTGCATGGCAAATACAACAAATATTACTACTACTGATGTTGCCTCTACTACTGCTAATACTACTATCAATGCTACTAGCCAGTGCATGGCAAATATACTACTACTGCTGCTATTGCTGCTACTTCCACTACTACTACTGGCCCACTGCTGGGCAAATCATCTGCCACTTCTACTGCTGCTGCTGCTACAACTACTACTACTACTACTACTACTAGCCCATTGCATCTCAAATACTACTACTATTACCACTACTGCTGTTAGTCCTACTACTGCTGCTAGTCCTATTACAGCTGCTACTTGTACTATTACTATCCCAGTGCACGGAATGTACTACTAGTAAAGCTACTCCTACGTCTGCTTTTTCTACTACTGCTTCTGCTACTGCTACTACTAGTAGACCAGTGTGTGGCAAATACTACTACTATTACTACTACTGCTGCTGCTGCTACTACTGCTACTACTACTGCTATTACTAGTAGTCCAGGGAATGGCAAATACTACTACTACTATCACTACTACTGCTGCTGCTGCTACTACTACTGCTCCTTCTACTGCAACTACTAGTAGTCCAGTCCTTGGCAAATACTACTACTATGACTATGACTGCTGCTAATGCTACCACTGCTACTACTACTAATCCTGTCCGTGGCAAATGCTACTCTATTACTACTACTGCTGCAGCAGCGGCTACTGCTACTACTAATATCAATACTACGAGCCCAGTGCATGGCAAGTCTACCTCTACTGTTACTATTGCTGCTACTGCTACTACTACTTCTTACCCAGTGCATGGCAGATACTACTTCTATTACCACTGCTGCTGCTACCTCTACTGCTGCTGCAGCTACATCTACTGCTGCTGCTATTACTATTACTACTTCTACTACTAGCACAGTGCGTGGCAAATAGTACTAATATTACTACTACCGCTGCTGCTGTTGCTATGACTTCTAGTACTACTGCTACTACTAGTAATCCAGTGTGTCGCAAATACTATTCATACTACTACTGCTGCTGTTGCTACTACTACTATCAATACTACTAGCCCAGTGCATGGCCAATATACTACTACTACTGCTATAGCTGCTACTGCTACTACTACTAGTGGCCCACTGCAGGGCATATCTGCTGCTACTCTTACTGCTGCTTATGCCATTTCTATTCCTGGTGCTACCTCTACTACTGCTGCTACTACTAGTAGTCTAGTGCATGGCAAATACTACTATTACTACTACTTCTGCTGCTGCTACTACTGCTACTACTAGTATCAATACTACTATCCCAGTGCATGGCAAATCTACTAGTACTACACCTATTAGTGCTAATGCTAATACTGCTACTTGAACACTGCAGGGCCAATCTGCTGCTACTACTACCGACGTTGCTGCTAATTCTACTTCTGCTGCTACCAATACAACTACTACTCCTAGTACCCCAGTGCATTTCAAATACTACCAATATTACCAGTACTGTTGCTACTACTACTGCTGCTGCTACTAGTACTATTACTAGCCCAGTCCATGCCAAATACTACGACTATTACCACTGCTGCTACTTCTGCTACTATTACTGCTCTTGCTCTTACGACTACTTCTGCTACTACTACTGCTACCGCTTCTAATTCTACTGTTGCTGCTACTACTACTAGCCCAGGGCATGGCAAATACTACTACTATTATTACTACTGCTGCTGCTGCTACTACTTCTACTAGTACTTCTATTACTTGTAGTCTAGTGCATGGGAAATACTACTTCTATTACTACTCCTGTTGCTGCTGCTAATACTGCTACTACTACTCCCAATACTACTAGCTTAGTGCATGGGAAATCTGCTACTACTACTGCTGTATCTGCTACCGCTACTACTACTACTACTGGCCAGCTCCAGGGCAAATCTGCTGCTACTACTTCTGTTGCTGCTGCCACTTCTACTGCTCTTGCTACAACTACTACTACTGCTACTACTAGTAGTCCAGTGTATGGTAAATCCTAATACTACTAGTACTACTGCTGATGCAGCTTCTAGTGTTACTGCTACTACTGCTACTACTGCTAGTCCAGTGTATTGCAAATATAATTCTATTACTACTACTGCTGATGCTGCTACTACTGCTACTACTAATATCAATAGTACCAGCCAATTTCATGGCAAACCTACTACTACTCTTGCTATTGCTGCTGCTGCTACTACTACTGCTAAACCAGTGCATGGCAGATGCTACTACTATTACCACTACTGCTGCTGCTGCTGCTACTACTGCTGCTAATAGTAGTCCAGTGCGTGGCAAATACTACTAATATTACCACTACTGACGCTGCTACTACTTCTACTACTACTATGAATATTACTAGCCCATTGCAAGGCAAATCTACTATTTCTACTGCTATTCCTAACACTTTTACTACTACTACTGGCCCAGTGCAGGGAAAATCTGCTGCTACTTCTAGTGCTGCCCCTGCCACTTCTATTGCTGCTGCTACAGCTACTACTATTACAACTATTGACTAGTGCATCAACAATACTACTACTATTAATATTACTGCTGCTTCTGGTGCTACTACTGCTACTACTATTTGTCCAGTAAATGGCAAATACTACTACTCTTACTACTGCTTCTGATGCTGTTACTACTGCTACTGCTACCATAAATACTACTAGCCCAATCTATTACTCCTACTGCTATTGCTGCTTCTTGTCCTACTACTACTGCCAACTGCAGTGCAAGTTAGCTGCTACTACTACTGTTGCTGCTGTCACATCTACTGATGCTGATCCCACTACTACTACTACGACGACTAGTCCAGTGCATGGCAAATACTACTACAATTACCACTACTGGTTCTACTACAGCAGCTGCTATTTCTACTGCTGCTGCTACTACTAGTGTACTACTAGCCCAGTGCATGTCAAATATACTACTAATACTGCTATTCCTGCTTCCGCTACTATTACTACTGGCCCACTGCAGGGCAAATCTTCTGCTACTACTACTGCTTCTGCTGTCCGTTCTACTGCTGCTGCTTCCACTACTACTACAACTTCTACTAGTAGCCCAGCGCATGGCCAATACTACTACTATGATGATTACTGCTGCTACTACTAGTACTGCTGATGCTAATTTGATTGCTGCTGCTACTACTACTACTATTAGTTCAGTGTATGTCAAATGCTAGTACTATTACTACTACCGCAGCTGCTGCTACTTCTGATACTACTTCTGCTACTACAGGTAGTGCAGTGAATGGCAAATACTATTAACACTACTGCTCAGGCTGCTGCTACTACTGCTACTACTACTGCTACTACTACTAGCACTGTTGCTGCTAATTCTACTGATGCTGCTGCTCTATGTGCTGCTACTACTACTACTAGTCAATGCATGGCAAATACTACTACTATTACTGCTTCTGCTGCTACTACTTCTGCTACTACTGCTACTATTAGTAGTCCAGTGTATATCAAATACTACTAGTATCACCACGACTGCTGCTACTACTTCGACTGCCGCTGCTACTTCTCCTGCTGCTCGTATTACTACAGCTACTACTAGCCCAGTGCGTGGTAAATACTACTACTATTACTACCACTGCTGCTTCTGCAGCTACTATTGCTACTACTACAAGTCCAGTGCATTGCAAACACATTGCTATTACTAGTAGTGCATTGCATTTAAAATACTACTATAATTACTACGTCTGCTGCTACTACTGTTACTACTAGTAGTACAGTGCATGGTAAATACAACTACAATTAATACTAATGCTGCTGCTGCTACCACTGCTACTACTAGTAGTAAATTGCATGGCAAATACAACTAATATTACTACAACTGCTGTTGCTACTACTGCTACTACTAATATGAATACCACTAGGCCAGAGCATGGCAAATCTACTACTACAATTGCTATTGCTGCTACTGCTACTACTACTACTTACCCAGGGCGTGCCAAATACAACTACTGTTACCACTACTGCTGCTACTACTGCTGCAACTACTACTGCTACTGTTTCTAATTCTACTGCTTTTGCTACTACTACTACTACTACTATCCCAGGGCATGGCAAATAATACTACTATTATTACTACTGCTGCTGCTGCTGCTACTACGGCTACTACTGCTATCAATACTACTAGCCAGTGCATGGCAAGTCTACTACTACTACTGCTATTGCTGCTACTTCCACTCCTACTATTGGCCAACTGCCAGGCAAATCTTCTACCACTTCTGCTGCTGCGATCACTGGTACTACTACAAATACTAGCCTATTGCATATCAAATACTACTAGTATTAACACTACTGCTGCTACTCCTCCTACTGCTGCTACGACTACTACTGCTGCTACTTTTTCTCTTAGTAGCCCAGTGCATGGAATATAGTACTTCTATAACTACGCTTATGTCTGCAGTTTATATTACTGCTACTACAACTGCTACTCCTAGTAGACCAGTGCATGGCAAATACTACTACTACTACTACTTCTGCTGCTGCTGATACTACTGCTACTACTTCTGCTAGTACTAGTAGTCCAGTGCATGGCAAATACTACAACTATTACTACTACTGCTGCTGCTGATACTACTGCTACTACTACCATCAATACTACTAGCTCAGTGCATGGCAAATCTACTACTACTACTGCTATTGCTGCTACTTCCACTCCTACTACTGGCCCACTGCCAGGCAAATCTTCTACCACTTCTACTGCTGGTGCGACCACTAGTACTACTACAAATACTAGCCTATTGCATTGCAAATACTACTACTATTAACACTACTGCTGCTACTCCCACTACTGCTGCTACTCCTACTACTGCTGCTACTTGTACCCTTAGTAGCTCAGTGCATGGAGAATACTACTTGTATAACTACTCCTGTGTCTACTGTTTCTATTACTGCTACCACTGCAGCTACTACTAGTAGACCATTGCATGGCAAATACTACTACTATTACTACTGCTGCTGCTGCTGATTCTACTGCTACTACTTCTGCTAGTACTAGCAGTCCAGTGCATGGCAAATACTACTTCTATTATTACTACTGCTGCTACTGCTACTACTATCCATCCTACTAGCTCAGTGCATGGCAAATCTAGTACTAGTACTTCTATTGCTACTACTGCTACTACACCTAATGTCACACTGCAGGGCAACTCTGGTGCTACTACTACTGCTGCTGCGGTCAATTCTAATGCTATTGCTCCCATTATTACTACTGCTACTACTAGTAGTCCAGTGCATGGCAAATACTACTAATATTACTACTGCTGCTGCTGCTGATTCTACTGCTACTACTTCTGCTAGTACTAGCAGTCCAGTGCATGGCAAATACTACTTCTATTATTACTACTGCTGCTACTGCTACTACTATCCATCCTACTAGCTCAGTGCATGGCAAATCTACTACTAGTACTTCTATTGCTACTACTGCTACTACTCCTAATGTCACACTGCAGGGCAACTCTGGTGCTACTACTACTGCTGCTGCGGTCAATTCTAATGCTGTTGCTCCCATTATTACTACTGCTACTACTAGTAGTCCAGTGCATGGCAAATACTACTACTATTACCACAACTGCTGCTACTACTACTGCTGCTGCTATTTCTACTACTACTACTAGTCCAGTGCATGGCAAACACTAGTGCTATTACTAATACTGCTGCTGCTGCTCCTCCTACTTCTACTATTACTGCTACTACTAGCAGTCCTTTGCATTGCAAATACTACTAGTATTACTACTGCTGCTGCTAGTACTGCTACTACAATGATCTATAATACTAACCCAGTGCATGGCAAATCTACTATTACTACTTCTATTGCGGCTACTGCTACTACTACTGCTAGACCAGTGCATGGCAGATACTAGTACTATTACCACTATTGCTTCTACTTCTAGTACTGCTGCTTCTACTACGGCTGCTGCTTCTTCTACAGCTGCTGCTGCTACTACTACTCATCCTAGCCCTGTTCGTGGAAAATACTGCTACTATTACTACTACTGATGCTGCTGCTACTACTGCCACTACTAATACCAATACTACTCGACCAGTGCATGGTAAATCTACTACTACTCTTGCTAGTGCTGTGACTGCTCCTACTAGTAGCAGCCCAGTGAATAGCAAATACTACTACTATTACCACTACTGCTGCTGCTATTACTACTGCAGCAACTAGTAGTGCTGCTGCTGCTGCTGCTACAACTACTATCTCCGTGCATGGCAAATACTTCTACTATTACTACTAGTGCTGCTGCTGCTACTACTACTACTACTACTACTCCTGCCACTGATAGTAGTGCAGTGCATGGCAAGTACTACTACTGTTTCTACTACTGCTGCTGCCACTTTTGTTGCTGTCACTACCACTACTGCTACTACTAGTACTCCAGTGTATGGCAAATACTGCTTCTATTACTACTACTGCTGCCGTTGCTGCTACTGCTACTACTACTGCTACAACTTGCACCCAGTAAATTGCAAACATTACAACTATTACTTCTACTGCTGCTGCTGCTTCTACTGATACTACTGCTACTGCTTCTACTTCTCCTGCTGCTGCTTCTACTACTACCACTACTAGTCCCAGTGCAAGGTAAATAATACGATTATTACGACTACTGCTGCTTCTGCTAGTACTGCTGCTACTACTGCTACTACTGGTAGTCCAGTGCATGAAAAATACTCTTACTACTACTGCTGCAGCTGCTGCTACTACTGCTGCTACTACTGCTACTACTAGTGATCCAGTGCATGGCAAATACAACAAATATTACTACTACTGATGTTGCCTCTACTACTGCTAATACTACTATCAATGCTACTAGCCAGTGCATGGCAAATATACTACTACTGCTGCTATTGCTGCTACTTCCACTACTACTACTGGCCCACTGCTGGGCAAATCATCTGCCACTTCTACTGCTGCTGCTGCTACAACTACTACTACTACTACTACTACTAGCCCATTGCATCTCAAATACTACTACTATTACCACTACTGCTGTTAGTCCTACTACTGCTGCTAGTCCTATTACAGCTGCTACTTGTACTATTACTATCCCAGTGCACGGAATGTACTACTAGTAAAGCTACTCCTACGTCTGCTTTTTCTACTACTGCTTCTGCTACTGCTACTACTAGTAGACCAGTGTGTGGCAAATACTACTACTATTACTACTACTGCTGCTGCTGCTACTACTGCTACTACTACTGCTATTACTAGTAGTCCAGGGAATGGCAAATACTACTACTACTATCACTACTACTGCTGCTGCTGCTACTACTACTGCTCCTTCTACTGCAACTACTAGTAGTCCAGTCCTTGGCAAATACTACTACTATGACTATGACTGCTGCTAATGCTACCACTGCTACTACTACTAATCCTGTCCGTGGCAAATGCTACTCTATTACTACTACTGCTGCAGCAGCGGCTACTGCTACTACTAATATCAATACTACGAGCCCAGTGCATGGCAAGTCTACCTCTACTGTTACTATTGCTGCTACTGCTACTACTACTTCTTACCCAGTGCATGGCAGATACTACTTCTATTACCACTGCTGCTGCTACCTCTACTGCTGCTGCAGCTACATCTACTGCTGCTGCTATTACTATTACTACTTCTACTACTAGCACAGTGCGTGGCAAATAGTACTAATATTACTACTACCGCTGCTGCTGTTGCTATGACTTCTAGTACTACTGCTACTACTAGTAATCCAGTGTGTCGCAAATACTATTCATACTACTACTGCTGCTGTTGCTACTACTACTATCAATACTACTAGCCCAGTGCATGGCCAATATACTACTACTACTGCTATAGCTGCTACTGCTACTACTACTAGTGGCCCACTGCAGGGCATATCTGCTGCTACTCTTACTGCTGCTTATGCCATTTCTATTCCTGGTGCTACCTCTACTACTGCTGCTACTACTAGTAGTCTAGTGCATGGCAAATACTACTATTACTACTACTTCTGCTGCTGCTACTACTGCTACTACTAGTATCAATACTACTATCCCAGTGCATGGCAAATCTACTAGTACTACACCTATTAGTGCTAATGCTAATACTGCTACTTGAACACTGCAGGGCCAATCTGCTGCTACTACTACCGACGTTGCTGCTAATTCTACTTCTGCTGCTACCAATACAACTACTACTCCTAGTACCCCAGTGCATTTCAAATACTACCAATATTACCAGTACTGTTGCTACTACTACTGCTGCTGCTACTAGTACTATTACTAGCCCAGTCCATGCCAAATACTACGACTATTACCACTGCTGCTACTTCTGCTACTATTACTGCTCTTGCTCTTACGACTACTTCTGCTACTACTACTGCTACCGCTTCTAATTCTACTGTTGCTGCTACTACTACTAGCCCAGGGCATGGCAAATACTACTACTATTATTACTACTGCTGCTGCTGCTACTACTTCTACTAGTACTTCTATTACTTGTAGTCTAGTGCATGGGAAATACTACTTCTATTACTACTCCTGTTGCTGCTGCTAATACTGCTACTACTACTCCCAATACTACTAGCTTAGTGCATGGGAAATCTGCTACTACTACTGCTGTATCTGCTACCGCTACTACTACTACTACTGGCCAGCTCCAGGGCAAATCTGCTGCTACTACTTCTGTTGCTGCTGCCACTTCTACTGCTCTTGCTACAACTACTACTACTGCTACTACTAGTAGTCCAGTGTATGGTAAATCCTAATACTACTAGTACTACTGCTGATGCAGCTTCTAGTGTTACTGCTACTACTGCTACTACTGCTAGTCCAGTGTATTGCAAATATAATTCTATTACTACTACTGCTGATGCTGCTACTACTGCTACTACTAATATCAATAGTACCAGCCAATTTCATGGCAAACCTACTACTACTCTTGCTATTGCTGCTGCTGCTACTACTACTGCTAAACCAGTGCATGGCAGATGCTACTACTATTACCACTACTGCTGCTGCTGCTGCTACTACTGCTGCTAATAGTAGTCCAGTGCGTGGCAAATACTACTAATATTACCACTACTGACGCTGCTACTACTTCTACTACTACTATGAATATTACTAGCCCATTGCAAGGCAAATCTACTATTTCTACTGCTATTCCTAACACTTTTACTACTACTACTGGCCCAGTGCAGGGAAAATCTGCTGCTACTTCTAGTGCTGCCCCTGCCACTTCTATTGCTGCTGCTACAGCTACTACTATTACAACTATTGACTAGTGCATCAACAATACTACTACTATTAATATTACTGCTGCTTCTGGTGCTACTACTGCTACTACTATTTGTCCAGTAAATGGCAAATACTACTACTCTTACTACTGCTTCTGATGCTGTTACTACTGCTACTGCTACCATAAATACTACTAGCCCAATCTATTACTCCTACTGCTATTGCTGCTTCTTGTCCTACTACTACTGCCAACTGCAGTGCAAGTTAGCTGCTACTACTACTGTTGCTGCTGTCACATCTACTGATGCTGATCCCACTACTACTACTACGACGACTAGTCCAGTGCATGGCAAATACTACTACAATTACCACTACTGGTTCTACTACAGCAGCTGCTATTTCTACTGCTGCTGCTACTACTAGTGTACTACTAGCCCAGTGCATGTCAAATATACTACTAATACTGCTATTCCTGCTTCCGCTACTATTACTACTGGCCCACTGCAGGGCAAATCTTCTGCTACTACTACTGCTTCTGCTGTCCGTTCTACTGCTGCTGCTTCCACTACTACTACAACTTCTACTAGTAGCCCAGCGCATGGCCAATACTACTACTATGATGATTACTGCTGCTACTACTAGTACTGCTGATGCTAATTTGATTGCTGCTGCTACTACTACTACTATTAGTTCAGTGTATGTCAAATGCTAGTACTATTACTACTACCGCAGCTGCTGCTACTTCTGATACTACTTCTGCTACTACAGGTAGTGCAGTGAATGGCAAATACTATTAACACTACTGCTCAGGCTGCTGCTACTACTGCTACTACTACTGCTACTACTACTAGCACTGTTGCTGCTAATTCTACTGATGCTGCTGCTCTATGTGCTGCTACTACTACTACTAGTCAATGCATGGCAAATACTACTACTATTACTGCTTCTGCTGCTACTACTTCTGCTACTACTGCTACTATTAGTAGTCCAGTGTATATCAAATACTACTAGTATCACCACGACTGCTGCTACTACTTCGACTGCCGCTGCTACTTCTCCTGCTGCTCGTATTACTACAGCTACTACTAGCCCAGTGCGTGGTAAATACTACTACTATTACTACCACTGCTGCTTCTGCAGCTACTATTGCTACTACTACAAGTCCAGTGCATTGCAAACACATTGCTATTACTAGTAGTGCATTGCATTTAAAATACTACTATAATTACTACGTCTGCTGCTACTACTGTTACTACTAGTAGTACAGTGCATGGTAAATACAACTACAATTAATACTAATGCTGCTGCTGCTACCACTGCTACTACTAGTAGTAAATTGCATGGCAAATACAACTAATATTACTACAACTGCTGTTGCTACTACTGCTACTACTAATATGAATACCACTAGGCCAGAGCATGGCAAATCTACTACTACAATTGCTATTGCTGCTACTGCTACTACTACTACTTACCCAGGGCGTGCCAAATACAACTACTGTTACCACTACTGCTGCTACTACTGCTGCAACTACTACTGCTACTGTTTCTAATTCTACTGCTTTTGCTACTACTACTACTACTACTATCCCAGGGCATGGCAAATAATACTACTATTATTACTACTGCTGCTGCTGCTGCTACTACGGCTACTACTGCTATCAATACTACTAGCCAGTGCATGGCAAGTCTACTACTACTACTGCTATTGCTGCTACTTCCACTCCTACTATTGGCCAACTGCCAGGCAAATCTTCTACCACTTCTGCTGCTGCGATCACTGGTACTACTACAAATACTAGCCTATTGCATATCAAATACTACTAGTATTAACACTACTGCTGCTACTCCTCCTACTGCTGCTACGACTACTACTGCTGCTACTTTTTCTCTTAGTAGCCCAGTGCATGGAATATAGTACTTCTATAACTACGCTTATGTCTGCAGTTTATATTACTGCTACTACAACTGCTACTCCTAGTAGACCAGTGCATGGCAAATACTACTACTACTACTACTTCTGCTGCTGCTGATACTACTGCTACTACTTCTGCTAGTACTAGTAGTCCAGTGCATGGCAAATACTACAACTATTACTACTACTGCTGCTGCTGATACTACTGCTACTACTACCATCAATACTACTAGCTCAGTGCATGGCAAATCTACTACTACTACTGCTATTGCTGCTACTTCCACTCCTACTACTGGCCCACTGCCAGGCAAATCTTCTACCACTTCTACTGCTGGTGCGACCACTAGTACTACTACAAATACTAGCCTATTGCATTGCAAATACTACTACTATTAACACTACTGCTGCTACTCCCACTACTGCTGCTACTCCTACTACTGCTGCTACTTGTACCCTTAGTAGCTCAGTGCATGGAGAATACTACTTGTATAACTACTCCTGTGTCTACTGTTTCTATTACTGCTACCACTGCAGCTACTACTAGTAGACCATTGCATGGCAAATACTACTACTATTACTACTGCTGCTGCTGCTGATTCTACTGCTACTACTTCTGCTAGTACTAGCAGTCCAGTGCATGGCAAATACTACTTCTATTATTACTACTGCTGCTACTGCTACTACTATCCATCCTACTAGCTCAGTGCATGGCAAATCTAGTACTAGTACTTCTATTGCTACTACTGCTACTACACCTAATGTCACACTGCAGGGCAACTCTGGTGCTACTACTACTGCTGCTGCGGTCAATTCTAATGCTATTGCTCCCATTATTACTACTGCTACTACTAGTAGTCCAGTGCATGGCAAATACTACTAATATTACTACTGCTGCTGCTGCTGATTCTACTGCTACTACTTCTGCTAGTACTAGCAGTCCAGTGCATGGCAAATACTACTTCTATTATTACTACTGCTGCTACTGCTACTACTATCCATCCTACTAGCTCAGTGCATGGCAAATCTACTACTAGTACTTCTATTGCTACTACTGCTACTACTCCTAATGTCACACTGCAGGGCAACTCTGGTGCTACTACTACTGCTGCTGCGGTCAATTCTAATGCTGTTGCTCCCATTATTACTACTGCTACTACTAGTAGTCCAGTGCATGGCAAATACTACTACTATTACCACAACTGCTGCTACTACTACTGCTGCTGCTATTTCTACTACTACTACTAGTCCAGTGCATGGCAAACACTAGTGCTATTACTAATACTGCTGCTGCTGCTCCTCCTACTTCTACTATTACTGCTACTACTAGCAGTCCTTTGCATTGCAAATACTACTAGTATTACTACTGCTGCTGCTAGTACTGCTACTACAATGATCTATAATACTAACCCAGTGCATGGCAAATCTACTATTACTACTTCTATTGCGGCTACTGCTACTACTACTGCTAGACCAGTGCATGGCAGATACTAGTACTATTACCACTATTGCTTCTACTTCTAGTACTGCTGCTTCTACTACGGCTGCTGCTTCTTCTACAGCTGCTGCTGCTACTACTACTCATCCTAGCCCTGTTCGTGGAAAATACTGCTACTATTACTACTACTGATGCTGCTGCTACTACTGCCACTACTAATACCAATACTACTCGACCAGTGCATGGTAAATCTACTACTACTCTTGCTAGTGCTGTGACTGCTCCTACTAGTAGCAGCCCAGTGAATAGCAAATACTACTACTATTACCACTACTGCTGCTGCTATTACTACTGCAGCAACTAGTAGTGCTGCTGCTGCTGCTGCTACAACTACTATCTCCGTGCATGGCAAATACTTCTACTATTACTACTAGTGCTGCTGCTGCTACTACTACTACTACTACTACTCCTGCCACTGATAGTAGTGCAGTGCATGGCAAGTACTACTACTGTTTCTACTACTGCTGCTGCCACTTTTGTTGCTGTCACTACCACTACTGCTACTACTAGTACTCCAGTGTATGGCAAATACTGCTTCTATTACTACTACTGCTGCCGTTGCTGCTACTGCTACTACTACTGCTACAACTTGCACCCAGTAAATTGCAAACATTACAACTATTACTTCTACTGCTGCTGCTGCTTCTACTGATACTACTGCTACTGCTTCTACTTCTCCTGCTGCTGCTTCTACTACTACCACTACTAGTCCCAGTGCAAGGTAAATAATACGATTATTACGACTACTGCTGCTTCTGCTAGTACTGCTGCTACTACTGCTACTACTGGTAGTCCAGTGCATGAAAAATACTCTTACTACTACTGCTGCAGCTGCTGCTACTACTGCTGCTACTACTGCTACTACTAGTGATCCAGTGCATGGCAAATACAACAAATATTACTACTACTGATGTTGCCTCTACTACTGCTAATACTACTATCAATGCTACTAGCCAGTGCATGGCAAATATACTACTACTGCTGCTATTGCTGCTACTTCCACTACTACTACTGGCCCACTGCTGGGCAAATCATCTGCCACTTCTACTGCTGCTGCTGCTACAACTACTACTACTACTACTAGCCCATTGCATCTCAAATACTACTACTATTACCACTACTGCTGTTAGTCCTACTACTGCTGCTAGTCCTATTACTGCTGCTACTTGTACTATTACTATCCCAGTGCATGGAATGTACTACTAGTAAAGCTACTCCTACGTCTGCTTTTTCTACTACTGCTTCTGCTACTGCTACTACTAGTAGACCAGTGTGTGGCAAATACTACTACTATTACTACTGCTGCTGCTGCTACTACTGCTATTACTAGTAGTCCAGGGAATGGCAAATACTACTACTATCACTACTACTGCTGCTGCTGCTACTACTACTGCTCCTTCTACTGCAACTACTAGTAGTCCAGCCCTTGGCAAATACTACTACTATGACTATGACTGCTGCTAATGCTACCACTGCTACTACTACTAATCCTGTCCGTGGCAAATGCTACTCTATTACTACTACTGCTGCAGCAGCGGCTACTGCTACTACTAATATCAATACTACGAGCCCAGTGCATGGCAAGTCTACCTCTACTGTTACTATTGCTGCTACTGCTACTACTACTTCTTACGCAGTGCATGGCAGATACTACTTCTATTACCACTGTTGCTGCTACCTCTACTGCTGCTGCAGCTACATCTGCTGCTGCTGCTATTTCTATTACTACTTCTACTACTAGCACAGTGCGTGGCAAATAGTACTAGTATTACTACTACCTCTGCTGCTGTTGCTATGACTTCTAGTACTACTGCTATTACTAGTAATCCAGTGTGTCGCAAATACTATTCATACTACTACTGCTGCTGTTGCTACTACTACTATCAATACTACTAGCCCAGTGCATGGCCAATATACTACTACTACTGCTATAGCTGCTACTGCTACTACTACTAGTGGCCCACTGCAGGGCAAATCTGCTGCTACTCTTACTGCTGCTTATGCCACTTCTATTCCTGGTGCTACCTCTACTATTGCTGCTACTACTAGTAGTCTAGTGCATGGCAAATACTACTATTACTACTACTTCTGCTGCTGCTACTACTGCTACTACTAGTATCAATACTACTATCCCAGTGCATGGCAAATCTACTAGTACTACACCTATTAGTGCTAATGCTAATACTGCTACTTGAACACTGCAGGGCCAATCTGCTGCTACTACTACCGACGTTGCTGCTAATTCTACTTCTGCTGCTACCAATACAACTACTACTCCTAGTACCCCAGTGCATTTCAAATACTACCAATATTACCAGTACAGTTGCTACTACTACAGCTGCTGCTACTAGTACTATTACTAGCCCAGTCCATGCCAAATACTACTACTATTACCACTGCTGCTACTTCTGCTACTATAACTGCTGTTGCTCTTACGACTACTTCTGCTACTACTACTGCTACCGCTTCTAATTCTACTGTTGCTGCTACTACTACTATTACGACTGCTACTAGCCCAGGGCATGGCAAATACTACTACTATTATTACTACTGCTGCTGCTGCTACTACTTCTACTAGTACTTCTATTACTTGTAGTCTAGTGCATGGGAAATACTACTTCTATTACTACTCCTGTTGCTGCTGCTAATACTGCTACTACTACTCCCAATACTACTAGCTTAGTGCATGGGAAATCTGCTACTACTACTGCTGTATCTGCTACCGCTACTACTACTACTACTGGCCAGCTCCAGGGCAAATCTGCTGCTACTACTTCTGTTGCTGCTGCCACTTCTACTGCTCTTGCTACAACTACTACTACTGCTACTACTAGTAGTCCAGTGTATGGTAAATCCTAATACTACTAGTACTACTGCTGATGCAGCTTCTAGTGTTACTGCTACTACTGCTACTACTGCTAGTCCAGTGTATTGCAAATATAATTCTATTACTACTACTGCTGATGCTGCTACTACTGCTACTACTAATATCAATAGTACCAGCCAATTTCATGGCAAACCTACTACTACTCTTGCTATTGCTGCTGCTGCTACTACTACTGCTAAACCAGTGCATGGCAGATGCTACTACTATTACCACTACTGCTGCTGCTGCTGCTACTACTGCTGCTAATAGTAGTCCAGTGCGTGGCAAATACTACTAATATTACCACTACTGACGCTGCTACTACTTCTACTACTACTATGAATATTACTAGCCCATTGCAAGGCAAATCTACTATTTCTACTGCTATTCCTAACACTTTTACTACTACTACTGGCCCAGTGCAGGGAAAATCTGCTGCTACTTCTAGTGCTGCCCCTGCCACTTCTATTGCTGCTGCTACAGCTACTACTATTACAACTATTGACTAGTGCATCAACAATACTACTACTATTAATATTACTGCTGCTTCTGGTGCTACTACTGCTACTACTATTTGTCCAGTAAATGGCAAATACTACTACTCTTACTACTGCTTCTGATGCTGTTACTACTGCTACTGCTACCATAAATACTACTAGCCCAATCTATTACTCCTACTGCTATTGCTGCTTCTTGTCCTACTACTACTGCCAACTGCAGTGCAAGTTAGCTGCTACTACTACTGTTGCTGCTGTCACATCTACTGATGCTGATCCCACTACTACTACTACGACGACTAGTCCAGTGCATGGCAAATACTACTACAATTACCACTACTGGTTCTACTACAGCAGCTGCTATTTCTACTGCTGCTGCTACTACTAGTGTACTACTAGCCCAGTGCATGTCAAATATACTACTAATACTGCTATTCCTGCTTCCGCTACTATTACTACTGGCCCACTGCAGGGCAAATCTTCTGCTACTACTACTGCTTCTGCTGTCCGTTCTACTGCTGCTGCTTCCACTACTACTACAACTTCTACTAGTAGCCCAGCGCATGGCCAATACTACTACTATGATGATTACTGCTGCTACTACTAGTACTGCTGATGCTAATTTGATTGCTGCTGCTACTACTACTACTATTAGTTCAGTGTATGTCAAATGCTAGTACTATTACTACTACCGCAGCTGCTGCTACTTCTGATACTACTTCTGCTACTACAGGTAGTGCAGTGAATGGCAAATACTATTAACACTACTGCTCAGGCTGCTGCTACTACTGCTACTACTACTGCTACTACTACTAGCACTGTTGCTGCTAATTCTACTGATGCTGCTGCTCTATGTGCTGCTACTACTACTACTAGTCAATGCATGGCAAATACTACTACTATTACTGCTTCTGCTGCTACTACTTCTGCTACTACTGCTACTATTAGTAGTCCAGTGTATATCAAATACTACTAGTATCACCACGACTGCTGCTACTACTTCGACTGCCGCTGCTACTTCTCCTGCTGCTCGTATTACTACAGCTACTACTAGCCCAGTGCGTGGTAAATACTACTACTATTACTACCACTGCTGCTTCTGCAGCTACTATTGCTACTACTACAAGTCCAGTGCATTGCAAACACATTGCTATTACTAGTAGTGCATTGCATTTAAAATACTACTATAATTACTACGTCTGCTGCTACTACTGTTACTACTAGTAGTACAGTGCATGGTAAATACAACTACAATTAATACTAATGCTGCTGCTGCTACCACTGCTACTACTAGTAGTAAATTGCATGGCAAATACAACTAATATTACTACAACTGCTGTTGCTACTACTGCTACTACTAATATGAATACCACTAGGCCAGAGCATGGCAAATCTACTACTACAATTGCTATTGCTGCTACTGCTACTACTACTACTTACCCAGGGCGTGCCAAATACAACTACTGTTACCACTACTGCTGCTACTACTGCTGCAACTACTACTGCTACTGTTTCTAATTCTACTGCTTTTGCTACTACTACTACTACTACTACTATCCCAGGGCACGGGAAATAATACTACTATTATTACTACTGCTGCTGCTGCTGCTACTATGGCTACTACTGCTATCAATACTACTAGCCAGTGCATGGCAAGTCTACTACTACTACTGCTATTGCTGCTACTTCCACTCCTACTACTGGCCAACTGCCAGGCAAATCTTCTACCACTTCTGCTGCTGCAATCACTGGTACTACTACAAATACTAGCCTATTGCATATCAAATACTACTAGTATTAACACTACTGCTGCTACTCCTCCTACTGCTGCTACGACTACTACTGCTGCTACTTTTTCTCTTAGTAGCCCAGTGCATGGAATACAGTACTTCTATAACTACGCTTATGTCTGCAGTTTATATTACTGCTACTACAACTGCTACTCCTAGTAGAGCAGTGCATGGCAAATACTACTACTACTACTACTTCTGCTGCTGCTGATACTACTGCTACTACTTCTGCTAGTACTAGTAGTCCAGTGCATGGCAAATACTACAACTATTACTACTACTGCTGCTGCTGATACTACTGCTACTACTACCATCAATACTACTAGCTCAGTGCATGGCAAATCTACTACTACTACTGCTATTGCTGCTACTTCCACTCCTACTACTGGCCCACTGCCAGGCAAATCTTCTACCACTTCTACTGCTGGTGCGACCACTAGTACTACTACAAATACTAGCCTATTGCATTGCAAATATTACTACTATTAACACTACTGCTGCTACTCCCACTACTGCTGCTACTCCTACTACTGCTGCTACTTGTACCCTTAGTAGCTCAGTGCATGGAGAATACTACTTGTATAACTACTCCTGTGTCTACTGTTTCTATTACTGCTACCACTGCAGCTACTACTAGTAGACCATTGCATGGCAAATACTACTACTATTACTACTGCTGCTGCTGCTGATACTTCTGCTACTACTTCTGCTAGTACTAGTAGTCCAGTGCATGGCAAATACTACTTCTATTATTACTACTGCTGCTACTGCTACTACTATCCATCCTACTAGCTCAGTGCATGGCAAATCTAGTACTAGTACTTCTCTTGCTACTACTGCTACTACACCTAATGTCACACTGCAGGGCAACTCTGGTGCTACTACTACTGCTGCTGCGGTCAATTCTAATGCTGTTGCTCCCATTATTACTACTGCTACTACTAGTAGTCCAATGCATGGCAAATACTACTACTATTACCACAACTGCTGCTACTACTACTGCTGCTGCTATTTCTACTACTACTACTAGTCCAGTGCATGGCAAACACTAGTGCTATTACTAATACTGCTGCTGCTGCTCCTCCTACTTCTACTATTACTGCTACTACTAGCAGTCCTTTGCATTGTAAATACTACTACTATTACTACTACTGCTGCTAGTACGGCTACTACAATGATCTATAATACTAACCCAGTGCATGACAAATCTACTATTCCTACTTCTATTGCGGCTACTGCTACTACTACTGCTAGACCAGTGCATGGCAGATACTACTACTATTACCACTATTGCTTCTACTTCTAGTACTGCTGCTTCTACTACGTCTGCTGCTTCTTCTACAGCTGCTGCTGCTACTACTACTCATCCTAGCTCTGTTCGTGGAAAATACTGCTACTACAACTGATGCTGATGCTGCTGCTACTACTGCCACTACTAATACCAATACTACTCGACCAGTGCATGGTAAATCTACTACTACCCTTGCTAGTGCTGTGACTGCTCCTACTAGTAGCAGCCCAGTGAATAGCAAATACTACTACTATTACCACTACTGCTGCTGCTATTACTACTGCAGCAACTAGTAGTGCTGCTGCTGCTGCTGCTACTACTACTATCTCCGTGCATGGCAAATACTTCTACTATTACTACTACTGCTGCTGCTGCTGCTACTACTACTACTACTCCTGCTACTGATAGTAGTGCAGTGCATGGCAAGTACTACTACTGTTTCTACTACTGCTGCTGCCACTTTTGTTGCTGTCACTACCACTACTGCTACTACTAGTACTCCAGTGTATGGCAAATACTGCTTCTATTACTACTACTGCTGCCGTTGCTGCTACTGCTACTACTACTGCTACAACTTGCACCCAGTAAATTGCAAACATTACAACTATTACTTCTACTGCTGCTGCTGCTTCTACTGATACTACTGCTACTGCTTCTACTTCTCCTGCTGCTGCTTCTACTACTACCACTACTAGTCCCAGTGCAAGGTAAATAATACGATTATTACGACTACTGCTGCTTCTGCTAGTACTGCTGCTACTACTGCTACTACTGGTAGTCCAGTGCATGAAAAATACTATTACTACTACTGCTGCAGCTGCTGCTACTACTGCTGCTACTACTGCTACTACTAGTGATCCAGTGCATGGCAAATACAACAAATATTACTACTACTGATGTTGCCTCTACTACTGCTAATACTACTATCAATGCTACTAGCCAGTGCATGGCAAATATACTACTACTGCTGCTATTGCTGCTACTTCCACTACTACTACTGGCCCACTGCTGGGCAAATCATCTGCCACTTCTACTGCTGCTGCTGCTACAACTACTACTACTACTACTACTACTACTAGCCCATTGCATCTCAAATACTACTACTATTACCACTACTGCTGTTAGTCCTACTACTGCTGCTAGTCCTATTACAGCTGCTACTTGTACTATTACTATCCCAGTGCACGGAATGTACTACTAGTAAAGCTACTCCTACGTCTGCTTTTTCTACTACTGCTTCTGCTACTGCTACTACTAGTAGACCAGTGTGTGGCAAATACTACTACTATTACTACTACTGCTGCTGCTGCTACTACTGCTACTACTACTGCTATTACTAGTAGTCCAGGGAATGGCAAATACTACTACTACTATCACTACTACTGCTGCTGCTGCTACTACTACTGCTCCTTCTACTGCAACTACTAGTAGTCCAGTCCTTGGCAAATACTACTACTATGACTATGACTGCTGCTAATGCTACCACTGCTACTACTACTAATCCTGTCCGTGGCAAATGCTACTCTATTACTACTACTGCTGCAGCAGCGGCTACTGCTACTACTAATATCAATACTACGAGCCCAGTGCATGGCAAGTCTACCTCTACTGTTACTATTGCTGCTACTGCTACTACTACTTCTTACCCAGTGCATGGCAGATACTACTTCTATTACCACTGCTGCTGCTACCTCTACTGCTGCTGCAGCTACATCTACTGCTGCTGCTATTACTATTACTACTTCTACTACTAGCACAGTGCGTGGCAAATAGTACTAATATTACTACTACCGCTGCTGCTGTTGCTATGACTTCTAGTACTACTGCTACTACTAGTAATCCAGTGTGTCGCAAATACTATTCATACTACTACTGCTGCTGTTGCTACTACTACTATCAATACTACTAGCCCAGTGCATGGCCAATATACTACTACTACTGCTATAGCTGCTACTGCTACTACTACTAGTGGCCCACTGCAGGGCATATCTGCTGCTACTCTTACTGCTGCTTATGCCATTTCTATTCCTGGTGCTACCTCTACTACTGCTGCTACTACTAGTAGTCTAGTGCATGGCAAATACTACTATTACTACTACTTCTGCTGCTGCTACTACTGCTACTACTAGTATCAATACTACTATCCCAGTGCATGGCAAATCTACTAGTACTACACCTATTAGTGCTAATGCTAATACTGCTACTTGCACACTGCAGGGCCAATCTGCTGCTACTACTACCGACGTTGCTGCTAATTCTACTTCTGCTGCTACCAATACAACTACTACTCCTAGTACCCCAGTGCATTTCAAATACTACCAATATTACCAGTACTGTTGCTACTACTACTGCTGCTGCTACTAGTACTATTACTAGCCCAGTCCATGCCAAATACTACGACTATTACCACTGCTGCTACTTCTGCTACTATTACTGCTCTTGCTCTTACGACTACTTCTGCTACTACTACTGCTACCGCTTCTAATTCTACTGTTGCTGCTACTACTACTAGCCCAGGGCATGGCAAATACTACTACTATTATTACTACTGCTGCTGCTGCTACTACTTCTACTAGTACTTCTATTACTTGTAGTCTAGTGCATGGGAAATACTACTTCTATTACTACTCCTGTTGCTGCTGCTAATACTGCTACTACTACTCCCAATACTACTAGCTTAGTGCATGGGAAATCTGCTACTACTACTGCTGTATCTGCTACCGCTACTACTACTACTACTGGCCAGCTCCAGGGCAAATCTGCTGCTACTACTTCTGTTGCTGCTGCCACTTCTACTGCTCTTGCTACAACTACTACTACTGCTACTACTAGTAGTCCAGTGTATGGTAAATCCTAATACTACTAGTACTACTGCTGATGCAGCTTCTAGTGTTACTGCTACTACTGCTACTACTGCTAGTCCAGTGTATTGCAAATATAATTCTATTACTACTACTGCTGATGCTGCTACTACTGCTACTACTAATATCAATAGTACCAGCCAATTTCATGGCAAACCTACTACTACTCTTGCTATTGCTGCTGCTGCTACTACTACTGCTAAACCAGTGCATGGCAGATGCTACTACTATTACCACTACTGCTGCTGCTGCTGCTACTACTGCTGCTAATAGTAGTCCAGTGCGTGGCAAATACTACTAATATTACCACTACTGACGCTGCTACTACTTCTACTACTACTATGAATATTACTAGCCCATTGCAAGGCAAATCTACTATTTCTACTGCTATTCCTAACACTTTTACTACTACTACTGGCCCAGTGCAGGGAAAATCTGCTGCTACTTCTAGTGCTGCCCCTGCCACTTCTATTGCTGCTGCTACAGCTACTACTATTACAACTATTGACTAGTGCATCAACAATACTACTACTATTAATATTACTGCTGCTTCTGGTGCTACTACTGCTACTACTATTTGTCCAGTAAATGGCAAATACTACTACTCTTACTACTGCTTCTGATGCTGTTACTACTGCTACTGCTACCATAAATACTACTAGCCCAATCTATTACTCCTACTGCTATTGCTGCTTCTTGTCCTACTACTACTGCCAACTGCAGTGCAAGTTAGCTGCTACTACTACTGTTGCTGCTGTCACATCTACTGATGCTGATCCCACTACTACTACTACGACGACTAGTCCAGTGCATGGCAAATACTACTACAATTACCACTACTGGTTCTACTACAGCAGCTGCTATTTCTACTGCTGCTGCTACTACTAGTGTACTACTAGCCCAGTGCATGTCAAATATACTACTAATACTGCTATTCCTGCTTCCGCTACTATTACTACTGGCCCACTGCAGGGCAAATCTTCTGCTACTACTACTGCTTCTGCTGTCCGTTCTACTGCTGCTGCTTCCACTACTACTACAACTTCTACTAGTAGCCCAGCGCATGGCCAATACTACTACTATGATGATTACTGCTGCTACTACTAGTACTGCTGATGCTAATTTGATTGCTGCTGCTACTACTACTACTATTAGTTCAGTGTATGTCAAATGCTAGTACTATTACTACTACCGCAGCTGCTGCTACTTCTGATACTACTTCTGCTACTACAGGTAGTGCAGTGAATGGCAAATACTATTAACACTACTGCTCAGGCTGCTGCTACTACTGCTACTACTACTGCTACTACTACTAGCACTGTTGCTGCTAATTCTACTGATGCTGCTGCTCTATGTGCTGCTACTACTACTACTAGTCAATGCATGGCAAATACTACTACTATTACTGCTTCTGCTGCTACTACTTCTGCTACTACTGCTACTATTAGTAGTCCAGTGTATATCAAATACTACTAGTATCACCACGACTGCTGCTACTACTTCGACTGCCGCTGCTACTTCTCCTGCTGCTCGTATTACTACAGCTACTACTAGCCCAGTGCGTGGTAAATACTACTACTATTACTACCACTGCTGCTTCTGCAGCTACTGGTGCTACTACTATTGCTACTACTACAAGTCCAGTGCATTGCAAACACATTGCTATTACTAGTAGTGCATTGCATTTAAAATACTACTATAATTACTACGTCTGCTGCTACTACTGTTACTACTAGTAGTACAGTGCATGGTAAATACAACTACAATTAATACTAATGCTGCTGCTGCTACCACTGCTACTACTAGTAGTAAATTGCATGGCAAATACAACTAATATTACTACAACTGCTGTTGCTACTACTGCTACTACTAATATGAATACCACTAGGCCAGAGCATGGCAAATCTACTACTACAATTGCTATTGCTGCTACTGCTACTACTACTACTTACCCAGGGCGTGCCAAATACAACTACTGTTACCACTACTGCTGCTACTACTGCTGCAACTACTACTGCTACTGTTTCTAATTCTACTGCTTTTGCTACTACTACTACTACTACTATCCCAGGGCATGGCAAATAATACTACTATTATTACTACTGCTGCTGCTGCTGCTACTACGGCTACTACTGCTATCAATACTACTAGCCAGTGCATGGCAAGTCTACTACTACTACTGCTATTGCTGCTACTTCCACTCCTACTACTGGCCAACTGCCAGGCAAATCTTCTACCACTTCTGCTGCTGCGATCACTGGTACTACTACAAATACTAGCCTATTGCATATCAAATACTACTAGTATTAACACTACTGCTGCTACTCCTCCTACTGCTGCTACGACTACTACTGCTGCTACTTTTTCTCTTAGTAGCCCAGTGCATGGAATATAGTACTTCTATAACTACGCTTATGTCTGCAGTTTATATTACTGCTACTACAACTGCTACTCCTAGTAGACCAGTGCATGGCAAATACTACTACTACTACTACTTCTGCTGCTGCTGATACTACTGCTACTACTTCTGCTAGTACTAGTAGTCCAGTGCATGGCAAATACTACAACTATTACTACTACTGCTGCTGCTGATACTACTGCTACTACTACCATCAATACTACTAGCTCAGTGCATGGCAAATCTACTACTACTACTGCTATTGCTGCTACTTCCACTCCTACTACTGGCCCACTGCCAGGCAAATCTTCTACCACTTCTACTGCTGGTGCGACCACTAGTACTACTACAAATACTAGCCTATTGCATTGCAAATACTACTACTATTAACACTACTGCTGCTACTCCCACTACTGCTGCTACTCCTACTACTGCTGCTACTTGTACCCTTAGTAGCTCAGTGCATGGAGAATACTACTTGTATAACTACTCCTGTGTCTACTGTTTCTATTACTGCTACCACTGCAGCTACTACTAGTAGACCATTGCATGGCAAATACTACTACTATTACTACTGCTGCTGCTGCTGATTCTACTGCTACTACTTCTGCTAGTACTAGCAGTCCAGTGCATGGCAAATACTACTTCTATTATTACTACTGCTGCTACTGCTACTACTATCCATCCTACTAGCTCAGTGCATGGCAAATCTAGTACTAGTACTTCTATTGCTACTACTGCTACTACACCTAATGTCACACTGCAGGGCAACTCTGGTGCTACTACTACTGCTGCTGCGGTCAATTCTAATGCTATTGCTCCCATTATTACTACTGCTACTACTAGTAGTCCAGTGCATGGCAAATACTACTAATATTACTACTGCTGCTGCTGCTGATTCTACTGCTACTACTTCTGCTAGTACTAGCAGTCCAGTGCATGGCAAATACTACTTCTATTATTACTACTGCTGCTACTGCTACTACTATCCATCCTACTAGCTCAGTGCATGGCAAATCTAGTACTAGTACTTCTATTGCTACTACTGCTACTACTCCTAATGTCACACTGCAGGGCAACTCTGGTGCTACTACTACTGCTGCTGCGGTCAATTCTAATGCTGTTGCTCCCATTATTACTACTGCTACTACTAGTAGTCCAGTGCATGGCAAATACTACTACTATTACCACAACTGCTGCTACTACTACTGCTGCTGCTATTTCTACTACTACTACTAGTCCAGTGCATGGCAAACACTAGTGCTATTACTAATACTGCTGCTGCTGCTCCTCCTACTTCTACTATTACTGCTACTACTAGCAGTCCTTTGCATTGCAAATACTACTAGTATTACTACTGCTGCTGCTAGTACTGCTACTACAATGATCTATAATACTAACCCAGTGCATGGCAAATCTACTATTACTACTTCTATTGCGGCTACTGCTACTACTACTGCTAGACCAGTGCATGGCAGATACTAGTACTATTACCACTATTGCTTCTACTTCTAGTACTGCTGCTTCTACTACGGCTGCTGCTTCTTCTACAGCTGCTGCTGCTACTACTACTCATCCTAGCCCTGTTCGTGGAAAATACTGCTACTATTACTACTACTGATGCTGCTGCTACTACTGCCACTACTAATACCAATACTACTCGACCAGTGCATGGTAAATCTACTACTACTCTTGCTAGTGCTCTGACTGCTCCTACTAGTAGCAGCCCAGTGAATAGCAAATACTACTACTATTACCACTACTGCTGCTGCTATTACTACTGCAGCAACTAGTAGTGCTGCTGCTGCTGCTGCTACAACTACTATCTCCGTGCATGGCAAATACTTCTACTATTACTACTAGTGCTGCTGCTGCTACTACTACTACTACTACTACTCCTGCCACTGATAGTAGTGCAGTGCATGGCAAGTACTACTACTGTTTCTACTACTGCTGCTGCCACTTTTGTTGCTGTCACTACCACTACTGCTACTACTAGTACTCCAGTGTATGGCAAATACTGCTTCTATTACTACTACTGCTGCCGTTGCTGCTACTGCTACTACTACTGCTACAACTTGCACCCAGTAAATTGCAAACATTACAACTATTACTTCTACTGCTGCTGCTGCTTCTACTGATACTACTGCTACTGCTTCTACTTCTCCTGCTGCTGCTTCTACTACTACCACTACTAGTCCCAGTGCAAGGTAAATAATACGATTATTACGACTACTGCTGCTTCTGCTAGTACTGCTGCTACTACTGCTACTACTGGTAGTCCAGTGCATGAAAAATACTCTTACTACTACTGCTGCAGCTGCTGCTACTACTGCTGCTACTACTGCTACTACTAGTGATCCAGTGCATGGCAAATACAACAAATATTACTACTACTGATGTTGCCTCTACTACTGCTAATACTACTATCAATGCTACTAGCCAGTGCATGGCAAATATACTACTACTGCTGCTATTGCTGCTACTTCCACTACTACTACTGGCCCACTGCTGGGCAAATCATCTGCCACTTCTACTGCTGCTGCTGCTACAACTACTACTACTACTACTAGCCCATTGCATCTCAAATACTACTACTATTACCACTACTGCTGTTAGTCCTACTACTGCTGCTAGTCCTATTACTGCTGCTACTTGTACTATTACTATCCCAGTGCATGGAATGTACTACTAGTAAAGCTACTCCTACGTCTGCTTTTTCTACTACTGCTTCTGCTACTGCTACTACTAGTAGACCAGTGTGTGGCAAATACTACTACTATTACTACTGCTGCTGCTGCTACTACTGCTATTACTAGTAGTCCAGGGAATGGCAAATACTACTACTATCACTACTACTGCTGCTGCTGCTACTACTACTGCTCCTTCTACTGCAACTACTAGTAGTCCAGCCCTTGGCAAATACTACTACTATGACTATGACTGCTGCTAATGCTACCACTGCTACTACTACTAATCCTGTCCGTGGCAAATGCTACTCTATTACTACTACTGCTGCAGCAGCGGCTACTGCTACTACTAATATCAATACTACGAGCCCAGTGCATGGCAAGTCTACCTCTACTGTTACTATTGCTGCTACTGCTACTACTACTTCTTACGCAGTGCATGGCAGATACTACTTCTATTACCACTGTTGCTGCTACCTCTACTGCTGCTGCAGCTACATCTACTGCTGCTGCTATTTCTATTACTACTTCTACTACTAGCACAGTGCGTGGCAAATAGTACTAGTATTACTACTACCTCTGCTGCTGTTGCTATGACTTCTAGTACTACTGCTATTACTAGTAATCCAGTGTGTCGCAAATACTATTCATACTACTACTGCTGCTGTTGCTACTACTACTATCAATACTACTAGCCCAGTGCATGGCCAATATACTACTACTACTGCTATAGCTGCTACTGCTACTACTACTAGTGGCCCACTGCAGGGCAAATCTGCTGCTACTCTTACTGCTGCTTATGCCACTTCTATTCCTGGTGCTACCTCTACTACTGCTGCTACTACTAGTAGTCTAGTGCATGGCAAATACTACTATTACTACTACTTCTGCTGCTGCTACTACTGCTACTACTAGTATCAATACTACTATCCCAGTGCATGGCAAATCTACTAGTACTACACCTATTAGTGCTAATGCTAATACTGCTACTTGAACACTGCAGGGCCAATCTGCTGCTACTACTACCGACGTTGCTGCTAATTCTACTTCTGCTGCTACCAATACAACTACTACTCCTAGTACCCCAGTGCATTTCAAATACTACCAATATTACCAGTACAGTTGCTACTACTACAGCTGCTGCTACTAGTACTATTACTAGCCCAGTCCATGCCAAATACTACTACTATTACCACTGCTGCTACTTCTGCTACTATAACTGCTGTTGCTCTTACGACTACTTCTGCTACTACTACTGCTACCGCTTCTAATTCTACTGTTGCTGCTACTACTACTATTACGACTGCTACTAGCCCAGGGCATGGCAAATAATACTACTATTATTACTACTGCTGCTGCTGCTACTACTTCTACTAGTACTTCTATTACTTGTAGTCTAGTGCATGGGGAATACTACTTCTATTACTACTCCTGCTGCTGCTGCTAATACTGCTACTACTACTACCAATACTACTAGCTTAGTGCATGGGAAATCTGCTACTACTACTGCTGTATCTGCTACCGCTACTACTACTACTACTGGCCAGCTCCAGGGTAAATCTGCTGCTACTACTTCTGTTGCTGCTGCCACTTCTACTGCTCTTGCTACAACTACTACAACTGCTACTACTAGTAGTCCAGTGTATGGTAAATCCTAATACTACTAGTACTACTGCTGATGCAGCTTCTAGTGTTACTGCTACTACTGCTACTAGTGCTAGTCCAGTGTATTGCAAATATAATTCTATTACTACTACTGCTGATGCTGCTACTACTGCTACTACTAATATCAATAGTACCAGCCAATTTCATGGCAAACCTACTACTACTATTGCTATTGCTGCTGCTGCTACTACTACTGCTAACCCAGTGCATGGCAGATGCTACTACTATTACCACTACTGCTGCTGCTGCTGCTACTACTGCTGCCAATAGTAGTCCAGTGCGTGGCAAATACTACTAATATTACTACTACTGCTGCTGCTACTACTTCTACTACTACTATGAATATTACTAGCCCATTGCAAGGCAAATCTACTATTTCTACTTCTATTCCTAACACTTTTACTACTACTACTGGCCCAGTGCAGGGAAAATCTGCTGCTACTTCTAGTGCTGCCCCTGCCACTTCTATTGCTGCTGCTACAGCTACTACTATTACAACTATTGACTAGTGCATCAACAATACTACTACTATTAATATTACTGCTGCTTCTGGTGCTACTGCTGCTACTACTATTTGTCCAGTAAATGGCAAATACTACTACTCTTACTACTGCTTCTGATGCTGTTACTACTGCTACTACTACCATCAATACTACTAGCCCAATCTATTACTCCTACTGCTATTGCTGCTTCTTGTCCTACTACTACTGCCAACTGCAGTGCAAGTTAGCTGCTACTACTACTGTTGCTGCTGTCACATCTACTGATGCTGATCCCACTACTACTACTACGACGACTAGTCCAGTGCATGGCAAATACTACTACAATTACCACTACTGGTTCTACTACAGCAGCTGCTATTTCTACTGCTGCTGCTTCTACTAGTGTACTACCAGCCCAGTGCATGGCAAATGGTACTACTATTATTACTACTGCTGCTTCTGCTACTACTACTGCTAGTACTAGCAGTCCAGTGCATTTAAAATTCTACTACTATTTCTATTACTGCTGCTGCTACTACTGATGCTCCTACTACTGCTACTACTAGTAATCCAGTGCATGGCAAATATTATTAATAGTAATACTGCTGCTGCTGCTACTACTACTATAAATACTACTAGCCCAGTGCATGTCAAATATACTACTAATACTGCTATTCCTGCTTCCGCTACTATTACTACTGGCCCACTGCAGGGCAAATCTTCTGCTACTACTACTGCTTCTGCTGTCCGTTCTACTGCTGCTGCTTCCACTACTACTACAACTTCTACTAGTAGCCCAGCGCATGGCCAATACTACTACTATGATGATTACTGCTGCTACTACTAGTACTGCTGATGCTAATTTGATTGCTGCTGCTACTACTACTACTATTAGTTCAGTGTATGTCAAATGCTAGTACTATTACTACTACCGCAGCTGCTGCTACTTCTGATACTACTTCTGCTACTACAGGTAGTGCAGTGAATGGCAAATACTATTAACACTACTGCTCAGGCTGCTGCTACTACTGCTACTACTACTGCTACTACTACTAGCACTGTTGCTGCTAATTCTACTGATGCTGCTGCTCTATGTGCTGCTACTACTACTACTAGTCAATGCATGGCAAATACTACTACTATTACTGCTTCTGCTGCTACTACTTCTGCTACTACTGCTACTATTAGTAGTCCAGTGTATATCAAATACTACTAGTATCACCACGACTGCTGCTACTACTTCGACTGCCGCTGCTACTTCTCCTGCTGCTCGTATTACTACAGCTACTACTAGCCCAGTGCGTGGTAAATACTACTACTATTACTACCACTGCTGCTTCTGCAGCTACTATTGCTACTACTACAAGTCCAGTGCATTGCAAACACATTGCTATTACTAGTAGTGCATTGCATTTAAAATACTACTATAATTACTACGTCTGCTGCTACTACTGTTACTACTAGTAGTACAGTGCATGGTAAATACAACTACAATTAATACTAATGCTGCTGCTGCTACCACTGCTACTACTAGTAGTAAATTGCATGGCAAATACAACTAATATTACTACAACTGCTGTTGCTACTACTGCTACTACTAATATGAATACCACTAGGCCAGAGCATGGCAAATCTACTACTACAATTGCTATTGCTGCTACTGCTACTACTACTACTTACCCAGGGCGTGCCAAATACAACTACTGTTACCACTACTGCTGCTACTACTGCTGCAACTACTACTGCTACTGTTTCTAATTCTACTGCTTTTACTACTACTACTACTACTACTACTATCCCAGGGCACGGCAAATAATACTACTATTATTACTACTGCTGCTGCTGCTGCTACTACGGCTACTACTGCTATCAATACTACTAGCCAGTGCATGGCAAGTCTACTACTACTACTGCTATTGCTGCTACTTCCACTCCTACTACTGGCCAACTGCCAGGCAAATCTTCTACCACTTCTGCTGCTGCAATCACTGGTACTACTACAAATACTAGCCTATTGCATATCAAATACTACTAGTATTAACACTACTGCTGCTACTCCTCCTACTGCTGCTACGACTACTACTGCTGCTACTTTTTCTCTTAGTAGCCCAGTGCATGGAATATAGTACTTCTATAACTATGCTTATGTCTGCAGTTTATATTACTGCTACTACAACTGCTACTCCTAGTAGACCAGTGCATGGCAAATACTACTACTACTACTACTTCTGCTGCTGCTGATACTACTGCTACTACTTCTGCTAGTACTAGTAGTCCAGTGCATGGCAAATACTACAACTATTACTACTACTGCTGCTGCTGATACTACTGCTACTACTACCATCAATACTACTAGCTCAGTGCATGGCAAATCTACTACTACTACTGCTATTGCTGCTACTTCCACTCCTACTACTGGCCCACTGCCAGGCAAATCTTCTACCACTTCTACTGCTGGTGCGACCACTAGTACTACTACAAATACTAGCCTATTGCATTGCAAATACTACTACTATTAACACTACTGCTGCTACTCCCACTACTGCTGCTACTCCTACTACTGCTGCTACTTGTACCCTTAGTAGCTCAGTGCATGGAGAATACTACTTGTATAACTACTCCTGTGTCTACTGTTTCTATTACTGCTACCACTGCAGCTACTACTAGTAGACCATTGCATGGCAAATACTACTACTATTACTACTGCTGCTGCTGCTGATTCTACTGCTACTACTTCTGCTAGTACTAGCAGTCCAGTGCATGGCAAATACTACTTCTATTATTACTACTGCTGCTACTGCTACTACTATCCATCCTACTAGCTCAGTGCATGGCAAATCTACTACTAGTACTTCTATTGCTACTACTGCTACTACTCCTAATGTCACACTGCAGGGCAACTCTGGTGCTACTACTACTGCTGCTGCGGTCAATTCTAATGCTATTGCTCCCATTATTACTACTGCTACTACTAGTAGTCCAGTGCATGGCAAATACTACTAATATTACTACTGCTGCTGCTGCTGATTCTACTGCTACTACTTCTGCTAGTACTAGCAGTCCAGTGCATGGCAAATACTACTACTATTACCACAACTGCTGCTACTACTACTGCTGCTGCTATTTCTACTACTACTACTAGTCCAGTGCATGGCAAACACTAGTGCTATTACTAATACTGCTGCTGCTGCTCCTCCTACTTCTACTATTACTGCTACTACTAGCAGTCCTTTGCATTGTAAATACTACTACTATTACTACTACTGCTGCTAGTACGGCTACTACAATGATCTATAATACTAACCCAGTGCATGACAAATCTACTATTACTACTTCTATTGCGGCTACTGCTACTACTACTGCTAGACCAGTGCATGGCAGATACTACTACTATTACCACTATTGCTTCTACTTCTAGTACTGCTGCTTCTACTACGGCTGCTGCTTCTTCTACAGCTGCTGCTGCTACTACTACTCATCCTAGCTCTGTTCGTGGAAAATACTGCTACTACAACTGATGCTGATGCTGCTGCTACTACTGCCACTACTAATACCAATACTACTCGACCAGTGCATGGTAAATCTACTACTACCCTTGCTAGTGCTGCGACTGCTCCTACTAGTAGCAGCCCAGTGAATAGCAAATACTACTACTATTACCACTACTGCTGCTGCTATTACTACTGCAGCAACTAGTAGTGCTGCTGCTGCTGCTGCTACTACTACTATCTCCGTGCATGGCAAATACTTCTACTATTACTACTACTGCTGCTGCTGCTGCTACTACTACTACTACTCCTGCTACTGATAGTAGTGCAGTGCATGGCAAGTACTACTACTGTTTCTACTACTGCTGCTGCCACTTTTGTTGCTGTCACTACCACTACTGCTACTACTAGTACTCCAGTGTATGGCAAATACTGCTTCTATTACTACTACTGCTGCCGTTGCTGCTACTGCTACTACTACTGCTACAACTTGCACCCAGTAAATTGCAAACATTACAACTATTACTTCTACTGCTGCTGCTGCTTCTACTGATACTACTGCTACTGCTTCTACTTCTCCTGCTGCTGCTTCTACTACTACCACTACTAGTCCCAGTGCAAGGTAAATAATACGATTATTACGACTACTGCTGCTTCTGCTAGTACTGCTGCTACTACTGCTACTACTGGTAGTCCAGTGCATGAAAAATACTATTACTACTACTGCTGCAGCTGCTGCTACTACTGCTGCTACTACTGCTACTACTAGTGATCCAGTGCATGGCAAATACAACAAATATTACTACTACTGATGTTGCCTCTACTACTGCTAATACTACTATCAATGCTACTAGCCAGTGCATGGCAAATATACTACTACTGCTGCTATTGCTGCTACTTCCACTACTACTACTGGCCCACTGCTGGGCAAATCATCTGCCACTTCTACTGCTGCTGCTGCTACAACTACTACTACTACTACTACTACTACTAGCCCATTGCATCTCAAATACTACTACTATTACCACTACTGCTGTTAGTCCTACTACTGCTGCTAGTCCTATTACAGCTGCTACTTGTACTATTACTATCCCAGTGCACGGAATGTACTACTAGTAAAGCTACTCCTACGTCTGCTTTTTCTACTACTGCTTCTGCTACTGCTACTACTAGTAGACCAGTGTGTGGCAAATACTACTACTATTACTACTACTGCTGCTGCTGCTACTACTGCTACTACTACTGCTATTACTAGTAGTCCAGGGAATGGCAAATACTACTACTACTATCACTACTACTGCTGCTGCTGCTACTACTACTGCTCCTTCTACTGCAACTACTAGTAGTCCAGTCCTTGGCAAATACTACTACTATGACTATGACTGCTGCTAATGCTACCACTGCTACTACTACTAATCCTGTCCGTGGCAAATGCTACTCTATTACTAATACTGCTGCATCAGCGGCTACTGCTACTACTAATATCAATACTACGAGCCCAGTGCATGGCAAGTCTACCTCTACTGTTACTATTGCTGCTACTGCTACTACTACTTCTTACCCAGTGCATGGCAGATACTACTTCTATTACCACTGCTGCTGCTACCTCTACTGCTGCTGCAGCTACATCTACTGCTGCTGCTATTACTATTACTACTTCTACTACTAGCACAGTGCGTGGCAAATAGTACTAATATTACTACTACCGCTGCTGCTGTTGCTATGACTTCTAGTACTACTGCTACTACTAGTAATCCAGTGTGTCGCAAATACTATTCATACTACTACTGCTGCTGTTGCTACTACTACTATCAATACTACTAGCCCAGTGCATGGCCAATATACTACTACTACTGCTATAGCTGCTACTGCTACTACTACTAGTGGCCCACTGCAGGGCATATCTGCTGCTACTCTTACTGCTGCTTATGCCATTTCTATTCCTGGTGCTACCTCTACTACTGCTGCTACTACTAGTAGTCTAGTGCATGGCAAATACTACTATTACTACTACTTCTGCTGCTGCTACTACTGCTACTACTAGTATCAATACTACTATCCCAGTGCATGGCAAATCTACTAGTACTACACCTATTAGTGCTAATGCTAATACTGCTACTTGCACACTGCAGGGCCAATCTGCTGCTACTACTACCGACGTTGCTGCTAATTCTACTTCTGCTGCTACCAATACAACTACTACTCCTAGTACCCCAGTGCATTTCAAATACTACCAATATTACCAGTACTGTTGCTACTACTACTGCTGCTGCTACTAGTACTATTACTAGCCCAGTCCATGCCAAATACTACGACTATTACCACTGCTGCTACTTCTGCTACTATTACTGCTCTTGCTCTTACGACTACTTCTGCTACTACTACTGCTACCGCTTCTAATTCTACTGTTGCTGCTACTACTACTAGCCCAGGGCATGGCAAATACTACTACTATTATTACTACTGCTGCTGCTGCTACTACTTCTACTAGTACTTCTATTACTTGTAGTCTAGTGCATGGGAAATACTACTTCTATTACTACTCCTGTTGCTGCTGCTAATACTGCTACTACTACTCCCAATACTACTAGCTTAGTGCATGGGAAATCTGCTACTACTACTGCTGTATCTGCTACCGCTACTACTACTACTACTGGCCAGCTCCAGGGCAAATCTGCTGCTACTACTTCTGTTGCTGCTGCCACTTCTACTGCTCTTGCTACAACTACTACTACTGCTACTACTAGTAGTCCAGTGTATGGTAAATCCTAATACTACTAGTACTACTGCTGATGCAGCTTCTAGTGTTACTGCTACTACTGCTACTACTGCTAGTCCAGTGTATTGCAAATATAATTCTATTACTACTACTGCTGATGCTGCTACTACTGCTACTACTAATATCAATAGTACCAGCCAATTTCATGGCAAACCTACTACTACTCTTGCTATTGCTGCTGCTGCTACTACTACTGCTAAACCAGTGCATGGCAGATGCTACTACTATTACCACTACTGCTGCTGCTGCTGCTACTACTGCTGCTAATAGTAGTCCAGTGCGTGGCAAATACTACTAATATTACCACTACTGACGCTGCTACTACTTCTACTACTACTATGAATATTACTAGCCCATTGCAAGGCAAATCTACTATTTCTACTGCTATTCCTAACACTTTTACTACTACTACTGGCCCAGTGCAGGGAAAATCTGCTGCTACTTCTAGTGCTGCCCCTGCCACTTCTATTGCTGCTGCTACAGCTACTACTATTACAACTATTGACTAGTGCATCAACAATACTACTACTATTAATATTACTGCTGCTTCTGGTGCTACTACTGCTACTACTATTTGTCCAGTAAATGGCAAATACTACTACTCTTACTACTGCTTCTGATGCTGTTACTACTGCTACTGCTACCATAAATACTACTAGCCCAATCTATTACTCCTACTGCTATTGCTGCTTCTTGTCCTACTACTACTGCCAACTGCAGTGCAAGTTAGCTGCTACTACTACTGTTGCTGCTGTCACATCTACTGATGCTGATCCCACTACTACTACTACGACGACTAGTCCAGTGCATGGCAAATACTACTACAATTTCCACTACTGGTTCTACTACAGCAGCTGCTATTTCTACTGCTGCTGCTACTACTAGTGTACTACTAGCCCAGTGCATGTCAAATATACTACTAATACTGCTATTCCTGCTTCCGCTACTATTACTACTGGCCCACTGCAGGGCAAATCTTCTGCTACTACTACTGCTTCTGCTGTCCGTTCTACTGCTGCTGCTTCCACTACTACTACAACTTCTACTAGTAGCCCAGCGCATGGCCAATACTACTACTATGATGATTACTGCTGCTACTACTAGTACTGCTGATGCTAATTTGATTGCTGCTGCTACTACTACTACTATTAGTTCAGTGTATGTCAAATGCTAGTACTATTACTACTACCGCAGCTGCTGCTACTTCTGATACTACTTCTGCTACTACAGGTAGTGCAGTGAATGGCAAATACTATTAACACTACTGCTCAGGCTGCTGCTACTACTGCTACTACTACTGCTACTACTACTAGCACTGTTGCTGCTAATTCTACTGATGCTGCTGCTCTATGTGCTGCTACTACTACTACTAGTCAATGCATGGCAAATACTACTACTATTACTGCTTCTGCTGCTACTACTTCTGCTACTACTGCTACTATTAGTAGTCCAGTGTATATCAAATACTACTAGTATCACCACGACTGCTGCTACTACTTCGACTGCCGCTGCTACTTCTCCTGCTGCTCGTATTACTACAGCTACTACTAGCCCAGTGCGTGGTAAATACTACTACTATTACTACCACTGCTGCTTCTGCAGCTACTATTGCTACTACTACAAGTCCAGTGCATTGCAAACACATTGCTATTACTAGTAGTGCATTGCATTTAAAATACTACTATAATTACTACGTCTGCTGCTACTACTGTTACTACTAGTAGTACAGTGCATGGTAAATACAACTACAATTAATACTAATGCTGCTGCTGCTACCACTGCTACTACTAGTAGTAAATTGCATGGCAAATACAACTAATATTACTACAACTGCTGTTGCTACTACTGCTACTACTAATATGAATACCACTAGGCCAGAGCATGGCAAATCTACTACTACAATTGCTATTGCTGCTACTGCTACTACTACTACTTACCCAGGGCGTGCCAAATACAACTACTGTTACCACTACTGCTGCTACTACTGCTGCAACTACTACTGCTACTGTTTCTAATTCTACTGCTTTTGCTACTACTACTACTATCCCAGGGCATGGCAAATAATACTACTATTATTACTACTGCTGCTGCTGCTGCTACTACGGCTACTACTGCTATCAATACTACTAGCCAGTGCATGGCAAGTCTACTACTACTACTGCTATTGCTGCTACTTCCACTCCTACTACTGGCCAACTGCCAGGCAAATCTTCTACCACTTCTGCTGCTGCGATCACTGGTACTACTACAAATACTAGCCTATTGCATATCAAATACTACTAGTATTAACACTACTGCTGCTACTCCTCCTACTGCTGCTACGACTACTACTGCTGCTACTTTTTCTCTTAGTAGCCCAGTGCATGGAATATAGTACTTCTATAACTATGCTTATGTCTGCAGTTTATATTACTGCTACTACAACTGCTACTCCTAGTAGACCAGTGCATGGCAAATACTACTACTACTACTACTTCTGCTGCTGCTGATACTACTGCTACTACTTCTGCTAGTACTAGTAGTCCAGTGCATGGCAAATACTACAACTATTACTACTACTGCTGCTGCTGATACTACTGCTACTACTACCATCAATACTACTAGCTCAGTGCATGGCAAATCTACTACTACTACTGCTATTGCTGCTACTTCCACTCCTACTACTGGCCCACTGCCAGGCAAATCTTCTACCACTTCTACTGCTGGTGCGACCACTAGTACTACTACAAATACTAGCCTATTGCATTGCAAATACTACTACTATTAACACTACTGCTGCTACTCCCACTACTGCTGCTACTCCTACTACTGCTGCTACTTGTACCCTTAGTAGCTCAGTGCATGGAGAATACTACTTGTATAACTACTCCTGTGTCTACTGTTTCTATTACTGCTACCACTGCAGCTACTACTAGTAGACCATTGCATGGCAAATACTACTACTATTACTACTGCTGCTGCTGCTGATTCTACTGCTACTACTTCTGCTAGTACTAGCAGTCCAGTGCATGGCAAATACTACTTCTATTATTACTACTGCTGCTACTGCTACTACTATCCATCCTACTAGCTCAGTGCATGGCAAATCTACTACTAGTACTTCTATTGCTACTACTGCTACTACTCCTAATGTCACACTGCAGGGCAACTCTGGTGCTACTACTACTGCTGCTGCGGTCAATTCTAATGCTATTGCTCCCATTATTACTACTGCTACTACTAGTAGTCCAGTGCATGGCAAATACTACTAATATTACTACTGCTGCTGCTGCTGATTCTACTGCTACTACTTCTGCTAGTACTAGCAGTCCAGTGCATGGCAAATACTACTTCTATTATTACTACTGCTGCTACTGCTACTACTATCCATCCTACTAGCTCAGTGCATGGCAAATCTAGTACTAGTACTTCTATTGCTACTACTGCTACTACACCTAATGTCACACTGCAGGGCAACTCTGGTGCTACTACTACTGCTGCTGCGGTCAATTCTAATGCTGTTGCTCCCATTATTACTACTGCTACTACTAGTAGTCCAGTGCATGGCAAATACTACTACTATTACCACAACTGCTGCTACTACTACTGCTGCTGCTATTTCTACTACTACTACTAGTCCAGTGCATGGCAAACACTAGTGCTATTACTAATACTGCTGCTGCTGCTCCTCCTACTTCTACTATTACTGCTACTACTAGCAGTCCTTTGCATTGTAAATACTACTACTATTACTACTACTGCTGCTAGTACGGCTACTACAATGATCTCTAATACTAACCCAGTGCATGACAAATCTACTATTCCTACTTCTATTGCGGCTACTGCTACTACTACTGCTAGACCAGTGCATGGCAGATACTACTACTATTACCACTATTGCTTCTACTTCTAGTACTGCTGCTTCTACTACGTCTGCTGCTTCTTCTACAGCTGCTGCTGCTACTACTACTCATCCTAGCTCTGTTCGTGGAAAATACTGCTACTACAACTGATGCTGATGCTGCTGCTACTACTGCCACTACTAATACCAATACTACTCGACCAGTGCATGGTAAATCTACTACTACCCTTGCTAGTGCTGTGACTGCTCCTACTAGTAGCAGCCCAGTGAATAGCAAATACTACTACTATTACCACTACTGCTGCTGCTATTACTACTGCAGCAACTAGTAGTGCTGCTGCTGCTGCTGCTACTACTACTATCTCCGTGCATGGCAAATACTTCTACTATTACTACTACTGCTGCTGCTGCTGCTACTACTACTACTACTCCTGCTACTGATAGTAGTGCAGTGCATGGCAAGTACTACTACTGTTTCTACTACTGCTGCTGCCACTTTTATTGCTGTCACTACCACTACTGCTACTACTAGTACTCCAGTGTATGGCAAATACTGCTTCTATTACTACTACTGCTGCCGTTGCTGCTACTGCTACTACTACTGCTACAACTTGCACCCAGTAAATTGCAAACATTACAACTATTACTTCTACTGCTGCTGCTGCTTCTACTGATACTACTGCTACTGCTTCTACTTCTCCTGCTGCTGCTTCTACTACTACCACTACTAGTCCCAGTGCAAGGTAAATAATACGATTATTACGACTACTGCTGCTTCTGCTAGTACTGCTGCTACTACTGCTACTACTGGTAGTCCAGTGCATGAAAAATACTATTACTACTACTGCTGCAGCTGCTGCTACTACTGCTGCTACTACTGCTACTACTAGTGATCCAGTGCATGGCAAATACAACAAATATTACTACTACTGATGTTGCCTCTACTACTGCTAATACTACTATCAATGCTACTAGCCAGTGCATGGCAAATATACTACTACTGCTGCTATTGCTGCTACTTCCACTACTACTACTGGCCCACTGCTGGGCAAATCATCTGCCACTTCTACTGCTGCTGCTGCTACAACTACTACTACTACTACTACTACTACTAGCCCATTGCATCTCAAATACTACTACTATTACCACTACTGCTGTTAGTCCTACTACTGCTGCTAGTCCTATTACAGCTGCTACTTGTACTATTACTATCCCAGTGCACGGAATGTACTACTAGTAAAGCGACTCCTACGTCTGCTTTTTCTACTACTGCTTCTGCTACTGCTACTACTAGTAGACCAGTGTGTGGCAAATACTACTACTATTACTACTACTGCTGCTGCTGCTACTACTGCTACTACTACTGCTATTACTAGTAGTCCAGGGAATGGCAAATACTACTACTACTATCACTACTACTGCTGCTGCTGCTACTACTACTGCTCCTTCTACTGCAACTACTAGTAGTCCAGTCCTTGGCAAATACTACTACTATGACTATGACTGCTGCTAATGCTACCACTGCTACTACTACTAATCCTGTCCGTGGCAAATGCTACTCTATTACTACTACTGCTGCAGCAGCGGCTACTGCTACTACTAATATCAATACTACGAGCCCAGTGCATGGCAAGTCTACCTCTACTGTTACTATTGCTGCTACTGCTACTACTACTTCTTACCCAGTGCATGGCAGATACTACTTCTATTACCACTGCTGCTGCTACCTCTACTGCTGCTGCAGCTACATCTACTGCTGCTGCTATTACTATTACTACTTCTACTACTAGCACAGTGCGTGGCAAATAGTACTAATATTACTACTACCGCTGCTGCTGTTGCTATGACTTCTAGTACTACTGCTACTACTAGTAATCCAGTGTGTCGCAAATACTATTCATACTACTACTGCTGCTGTTGCTACTACTACTATCAATACTACTAGCCCAGTGCATGGCCAATATACTACTACTACTGCTATAGCTGCTACTGCTACTACTACTAGTGGCCCACTGCAGGGCATATCTGCTGCTACTCTTACTGCTGCTTATGCCATTTCTATTCCTGGTGCTACCTCTACTACTGCTGCTACTACTAGTAGTCTAGTGCATGGCAAATACTACTATTACTACTACTTCTGCTGCTGCTACTACTGCTACTACTAGTATCAATACTACTATCCCAGTGCATGGCAAATCTACTAGTACTACACCTATTAGTGCTAATGCTAATACTGCTACTTGCACACTGCAGGGCCAATCTGCTGCTACTACTACCGACGTTGCTGCTAATTCTACTTCTGCTGCTACCAATACAACTACTACTCCTAGTACCCCAGTGCATTTCAAATACTACCAATATTACCAGTACTGTTGCTACTACTACTGCTGCTGCTACTAGTACTATTACTAGCCCAGTCCATGCCAAATACTACGACTATTACCACTGCTGCTACTTCTGCTACTATTACTGCTCTTGCTCTTACGACTACTTCTGCTACTACTACTGCTACCGCTTCTAATTCTACTGTTGCTGCTACTACTACTAGCCCAGGGCATGGCAAATACTACTACTATTATTACTACTGCTGCTGCTGCTACTACTTCTACTAGTACTTCTATTACTTGTAGTCTAGTGCATGGGAAATACTACTTCTATTACTACTCCTGTTGCTGCTGCTAATACTGCTACTACTACTCCCAATACTACTAGCTTAGTGCATGGGAAATCTGCTACTACTACTGCTGTATCTGCTACCGCTACTACTACTACTACTGGCCAGCTCCAGGGCAAATCTGCTGCTACTACTTCTGTTGCTGCTGCCACTTCTACTGCTCTTGCTACAACTACTACTACTGCTACTACTAGTAGTCCAGTGTATGGTAAATCCTAATACTACTAGTACTACTGCTGATGCAGCTTCTAGTGTTACTGCTACTACTGCTACTACTGCTAGTCCAGTGTATTGCAAATATAATTCTATTACTACTACTGCTGATGCTGCTACTACTGCTACTACTAATATCAATAGTACCAGCCAATTTCATGGCAAACCTACTACTACTCTTGCTATTGCTGCTGCTGCTACTACTACTGCTAAACCAGTGCATGGCAGATGCTACTACTATTACCACTACTGCTGCTGCTGCTGCTACTACTGCTGCCAATAGTAGTCCAGTGCGTGGCAAATACTACTAATATTACTACTACTGCTGCTGCTACTACTTCTACTACTACTATGAATATTACTAGCCCATTGCAAGGCAAATCTACTATTTCTACTTCTATTCCTAACACTTTTACTACTACTACTGGCCCAGTGCAGGGAAAATCTGCTGCTACTTCTAGTGCTGCCCCTGCCACTTCTATTGCTGCTGCTACAGCTACTACTATTACAACTATTGACTAGTGCATCAACAATACTACTACTATTAATATTACTGCTGCTTCTGGTGCTACTACTGCTACTACTATTTGTCCAGTAAATGGCAAATACTACTACTCTTACTACTGCTTCTGATGCTGTTACTACTGCTACTGCTACCATAAATACTACTAGCCCAATCTATTACTCCTACTGCTATTGCTGCTTCTTGTCCTACTACTACTGCCAACTGCAGTGCAAGTTAGCTGCTACTACTACTGTTGCTGCTGTCACATCTACTGATGCTGATCCCACTACTACTACTACGACGACTAGTCCAGTGCATGGCAAATACTACTACAATTACCACTACTGGTTCTACTACAGCAGCTGCTATTTCTACTGCTGCTGCTACTACTAGTGTACTACTAGCCCAGTGCATGTCAAATATACTACTAATACTGCTATTCCTGCTTCCGCTACTATTACTACTGGCCCACTGCAGGGCAAATCTTCTGCTACTACTACTGCTTCTGCTGTCCGTTCTACTGCTGCTGCTTCCACTACTACTACAACTTCTACTAGTAGCCCAGCGCATGGCCAATACTACTACTATGATGATTACTGCTGCTACTACTAGTACTGCTGATGCTAATTTGATTGCTGCTGCTACTACTACTACTATTAGTTCAGTGTATGTCAAATGCTAGTACTATTACTACTACCGCAGCTGCTGCTACTTCTGATACTACTTCTGCTACTACAGGTAGTGCAGTGAATGGCAAATACTATTAACACTACTGCTCAGGCTGCTGCTACTACTGCTACTACTACTGCTACTACTACTAGCACTGTTGCTGCTAATTCTACTGATGCTGCTGCTCTATGTGCTGCTACTACTACTACTAGTCAATGCATGGCAAATACTACTACTATTACTGCTTCTGCTGCTACTACTTCTGCTACTACTGCTACTATTAGTAGTCCAGTGTATATCAAATACTACTAGTATCACCACGACTGCTGCTACTACTTCGACTGCCGCTGCTACTTCTCCTGCTGCTCGTATTACTACAGCTACTACTAGCCCAGTGCGTGGTAAATACTACTACTATTACTACCACTGCTGCTTCTGCAGCTACTATTGCTACTACTACAAGTCCAGTGCATTGCAAACACATTGCTATTACTAGTAGTGCATTGCATTTAAAATACTACTATAATTACTACGTCTGCTGCTACTACTGTTACTACTAGTAGTACAGTGCATGGTAAATACAACTACAATTAATACTAATGCTGCTGCTGCTACCACTGCTACTACTAGTAGTAAATTGCATGGCAAATACAACTAATATTACTACAACTGCTGTTGCTACTACTGCTACTACTAATATGAATACCACTAGGCCAGAGCATGGCAAATCTACTACTACAATTGCTATTGCTGCTACTGCTACTACTACTACTTACCCAGGGCGTGCCAAATACAACTACTGTTACCACTACTGCTGCTACTACTGCTGCAACTACTACTGCTACTGTTTCTAATTCTACTGCTTTTGCTACTACTACTACTATCCCAGGGCATGGCAAATAATACTACTATTATTACTACTGCTGCTGCTGCTGCTACTACGGCTACTACTGCTATCAATACTACTAGCCAGTGCATGGCAAGTCTACTACTACTACTGCTATTGCTGCTACTTCCACTCCTACTACTGGCCAACTGCCAGGCAAATCTTCTACCACTTCTGCTGCTGCGATCACTGGTACTACTACAAATACTAGCCTATTGCATATCAAATACTACTAGTATTAACACTACTGCTGCTACTCCTCCTACTGCTGCTACGACTACTACTGCTGCTACTTTTTCTCTTAGTAGCCCAGTGCATGGAATATAGTACTTCTATAACTATGCTTATGTCTGCAGTTTATATTACTGCTACTACAACTGCTACTCCTAGTAGACCAGTGCATGGCAAATACTACTACTACTACTACTTCTGCTGCTGCTGATACTACTGCTACTACTTCTGCTAGTACTAGTAGTCCAGTGCATGGCAAATACTACAACTATTACTACTACTGCTGCTGCTGATACTACTGCTACTACTACCATCAATACTACTAGCTCAGTGCATGGCAAATCTACTACTACTACTGCTATTGCTGCTACTTCCACTCCTACTACTGGCCCACTGCCAGGCAAATCTTCTACCACTTCTACTGCTGGTGCGACCACTAGTACTACTACAAATACTAGCCTATTGCATTGCAAATACTACTACTATTAACACTACTGCTGCTACTCCCACTACTGCTGCTACTCCTACTACTGCTGCTACTTGTACCCTTAGTAGCTCAGTGCATGGAGAATACTACTTGTATAACTACTCCTGTGTCTACTGTTTCTATTACTGCTACCACTGCAGCTACTACTAGTAGACCATTGCATGGCAAATACTACTACTATTACTACTGCTGCTGCTGCTGATTCTACTGCTACTACTTCTGCTAGTACTAGCAGTCCAGTGCATGGCAAATACTACTTCTATTATTACTACTGCTGCTACTGCTACTACTATCCATCCTACTAGCTCAGTGCATGGCAAATCTACTACTAGTACTTCTATTGCTACTACTGCTACTACTCCTAATGTCACACTGCAGGGCAACTCTGGTGCTACTACTACTGCTGCTGCGGTCAATTCTAATGCTATTGCTCCCATTATTACTACTGCTACTACTAGTAGTCCAGTGCATGGCAAATACTACTAATATTACTACTGCTGCTGCTGCTGATTCTACTGCTACTACTTCTGCTAGTACTAGCAGTCCAGTGCATGGCAAATACTACTTCTATTATTACTACTGCTGCTACTGCTACTACTATCCATCCTACTAGCTCAGTGCATGGCAAATCTAGTACTAGTACTTCTATTGCTACTACTGCTACTACACCTAATGTCACACTGCAGGGCAACTCTGGTGCTACTACTACTGCTGCTGCGGTCAATTCTAATGCTGTTGCTCCCATTATTACTACTGCTACTACTAGTAGTCCAGTGCATGGCAAATACTACTACTATTACCACAACTGCTGCTACTACTACTGCTGCTGCTATTTCTACTACTACTACTAGTCCAGTGCATGGCAAACACTAGTGCTATTACTAATACTGCTGCTGCTGCTCCTCCTACTTCTACTATTACTGCTACTACTAGCAGTCCTTTGCATTGTAAATACTACTACTATTACTACTACTGCTGCTAGTACGGCTACTACAATGATCTATAATACTAACCCAGTGCATGACAAATCTACTATTCCTACTTCTATTGCGGCTACTGCTACTACTACTGCTAGACCAGTGCATGGCAGATACTACTACTATTACCACTATTGCTTCTACTTCTAGTACTGCTGCTTCTACTACGTCTGCTGCTTCTTCTACAGCTGCTGCTGCTACTACTACTCATCCTAGCTCTGTTCGTGGAAAATACTGCTACTACAACTGATGCTGATGCTGCTGCTACTACTGCCACTACTAATACCAATACTACTCGACCAGTGCATGGTAAATCTACTACTACCCTTGCTAGTGCTGTGACTGCTCCTACTAGTAGCAGCCCAGTGAATAGCAAATACTACTACTATTACCACTACTGCTGCTGCTATTACTACTGCAGCAACTAGTAGTGCTGCTGCTGCTGCTGCTACTACTACTATCTCCGTGCATGGCAAATACTTCTACTATTACTACTACTGCTGCTGCTGCTGCTACTACTACTACTACTCCTGCTACTGATAGTAGTGCAGTGCATGGCAAGTACTACTACTGTTTCTACTACTGCTGCTGCCACTTTTATTGCTGTCACTACCACTACTGCTACTACTAGTACTCCAGTGTATGGCAAATACTGCTTCTATTACTACTACTGCTGCCGTTGCTGCTACTGCTACTACTACTGCTACAACTTGCACCCAGTAAATTGCAAACATTACAACTATTACTTCTACTGCTGCTGCTGCTTCTACTGATACTACTGCTACTGCTTCTACTTCTCCTGCTGCTGCTTCTACTACTACCACTACTAGTCCCAGTGCAAGGTAAATAATACGATTATTACGACTACTGCTGCTTCTGCTAGTACTGCTGCTACTACTGCTACTACTGGTAGTCCAGTGCATGAAAAATACTATTACTACTACTGCTGCAGCTGCTGCTACTACTGCTGCTACTACTGCTACTACTAGTGATCCAGTGCATGGCAAATACAACAAATATTACTACTACTGATGTTGCCTCTACTACTGCTAATACTACTATCAATGCTACTAGCCAGTGCATGGCAAATATACTACTACTGCTGCTATTGCTGCTACTTCCACTACTACTACTGGCCCACTGCTGGGCAAATCATCTGCCACTTCTACTGCTGCTGCTGCTACAACTACTACTACTACTACTACTACTACTAGCCCATTGCATCTCAAATACTACTACTATTACCACTACTGCTGTTAGTCCTACTACTGCTGCTAGTCCTATTACAGCTGCTACTTGTACTATTACTATCCCAGTGCACGGAATGTACTACTAGTAAAGCGACTCCTACGTCTGCTTTTTCTACTACTGCTTCTGCTACTGCTACTACTAGTAGACCAGTGTGTGGCAAATACTACTACTATTACTACTACTGCTGCTGCTGCTACTACTGCTACTACTACTGCTATTACTAGTAGTCCAGGGAATGGCAAATACTACTACTACTATCACTACTACTGCTGCTGCTGCTACTACTACTGCTCCTTCTACTGCAACTACTAGTAGTCCAGTCCTTGGCAAATACTACTACTATGACTATGACTGCTGCTAATGCTACCACTGCTACTACTACTAATCCTGTCCGTGGCAAATGCTACTCTATTACTACTACTGCTGCAGCAGCGGCTACTGCTACTACTAATATCAATACTACGAGCCCAGTGCATGGCAAGTCTACCTCTACTGTTACTATTGCTGCTACTGCTACTACTACTTCTTACCCAGTGCATGGCAGATACTACTTCTATTACCACTGCTGCTGCTACCTCTACTGCTGCTGCAGCTACATCTACTGCTGCTGCTATTACTATTACTACTTCTACTACTAGCACAGTGCGTGGCAAATAGTACTAATATTACTACTACCGCTGCTGCTGTTGCTATGACTTCTAGTACTACTGCTACTACTAGTAATCCAGTGTGTCGCAAATACTATTCATACTACTACTGCTGCTGTTGCTACTACTACTATCAATACTACTAGCCCAGTGCATGGCCAATATACTACTACTACTGCTATAGCTGCTACTGCTACTACTACTAGTGGCCCACTGCAGGGCATATCTGCTGCTACTCTTACTGCTGCTTATGCCATTTCTATTCCTGGTGCTACCTCTACTACTGCTGCTACTACTAGTAGTCTAGTGCATGGCAAATACTACTATTACTACTACTTCTGCTGCTGCTACTACTGCTACTACTAGTATCAATACTACTATCCCAGTGCATGGCAAATCTACTAGTACTACACCTATTAGTGCTAATGCTAATACTGCTACTTGCACACTGCAGGGCCAATCTGCTGCTACTACTACCGACGTTGCTGCTAATTCTACTTCTGCTGCTACCAATACAACTACTACTCCTAGTACCCCAGTGCATTTCAAATACTACCAATATTACCAGTACTGTTGCTACTACTACTGCTGCTGCTACTAGTACTATTACTAGCCCAGTCCATGCCAAATACTACGACTATTACCACTGCTGCTACTTCTGCTACTATTACTGCTCTTGCTCTTACGACTACTTCTGCTACTACTACTGCTACCGCTTCTAATTCTACTGTTGCTGCTACTACTACTAGCCCAGGGCATGGCAAATACTACTACTATTATTACTACTGCTGCTGCTGCTACTACTTCTACTAGTACTTCTATTACTTGTAGTCTAGTGCATGGGAAATACTACTTCTATTACTACTCCTGTTGCTGCTGCTAATACTGCTACTACTACTCCCAATACTACTAGCTTAGTGCATGGGAAATCTGCTACTACTACTGCTGTATCTGCTACCGCTACTACTACTACTACTGGCCAGCTCCAGGGCAAATCTGCTGCTACTACTTCTGTTGCTGCTGCCACTTCTACTGCTCTTGCTACAACTACTACTACTGCTACTACTAGTAGTCCAGTGTATGGTAAATCCTAATACTACTAGTACTACTGCTGATGCAGCTTCTAGTGTTACTGCTACTACTGCTACTACTGCTAGTCCAGTGTATTGCAAATATAATTCTATTACTACTACTGCTGATGCTGCTACTACTGCTACTACTAATATCAATAGTACCAGCCAATTTCATGGCAAACCTACTACTACTCTTGCTATTGCTGCTGCTGCTACTACTACTGCTAAACCAGTGCATGGCAGATGCTACTACTATTACCACTACTGCTGCTGCTGCTGCTACTACTGCTGCCAATAGTAGTCCAGTGCGTGGCAAATACTACTAATATTACTACTACTGCTGCTGCTACTACTTCTACTACTACTATGAATATTACTAGCCCATTGCAAGGCAAATCTACTATTTCTACTTCTATTCCTAACACTTTTACTACTACTACTGGCCCAGTGCAGGGAAAATCTGCTGCTACTTCTAGTGCTGCCCCTGCCACTTCTATTGCTGCTGCTACAGCTACTACTATTACAACTATTGACTAGTGCATCAACAATACTACTACTATTAATATTACTGCTGCTTCTGGTGCTACTACTGCTACTACTATTTGTCCAGTAAATGGCAAATACTACTACTCTTACTACTGCTTCTGATGCTGTTACTACTGCTACTGCTACCATAAATACTACTAGCCCAATCTATTACTCCTACTGCTATTGCTGCTTCTTGTCCTACTACTACTGCCAACTGCAGTGCAAGTTAGCTGCTACTACTACTGTTGCTGCTGTCACATCTACTGATGCTGATCCCACTACTACTACTACGACGACTAGTCCAGTGCATGGCAAATACTACTACAATTACCACTACTGGTTCTACTACAGCAGCTGCTATTTCTACTGCTGCTGCTACTACTAGTGTACTACTAGCCCAGTGCATGTCAAATATACTACTAATACTGCTATTCCTGCTTCCGCTACTATTACTACTGGCCCACTGCAGGGCAAATCTTCTGCTACTACTACTGCTTCTGCTGTCCGTTCTACTGCTGCTGCTTCCACTACTACTACAACTTCTACTAGTAGCCCAGCGCATGGCCAATACTACTACTATGATGATTACTGCTGCTACTACTAGTACTGCTGATGCTAATTTGATTGCTGCTGCTACTACTACTACTATTAGTTCAGTGTATGTCAAATGCTAGTACTATTACTACTACCGCAGCTGCTGCTACTTCTGATACTACTTCTGCTACTACAGGTAGTGCAGTGAATGGCAAATACTATTAACACTACTGCTCAGGCTGCTGCTACTACTGCTACTACTACTGCTACTACTACTAGCACTGTTGCTGCTAATTCTACTGATGCTGCTGCTCTATGTGCTGCTACTACTACTACTAGTCAATGCATGGCAAATACTACTACTATTACTGCTTCTGCTGCTACTACTTCTGCTACTACTGCTACTATTAGTAGTCCAGTGTATATCAAATACTACTAGTATCACCACGACTGCTGCTACTACTTCGACTGCCGCTGCTACTTCTCCTGCTGCTCGTATTACTACAGCTACTACTAGCCCAGTGCGTGGTAAATACTACTACTATTACTACCACTGCTGCTTCTGCAGCTACTATTGCTACTACTACAAGTCCAGTGCATTGCAAACACATTGCTATTACTAGTAGTGCATTGCATTTAAAATACTACTATAATTACTACGTCTGCTGCTACTACTGTTACTACTAGTAGTACAGTGCATGGTAAATACAACTACAATTAATACTAATGCTGCTGCTGCTACCACTGCTACTACTAGTAGTAAATTGCATGGCAAATACAACTAATATTACTACAACTGCTGTTGCTACTACTGCTACTACTAATATGAATACCACTAGGCCAGAGCATGGCAAATCTACTACTACAATTGCTATTGCTGCTACTGCTACTACTACTACTTACCCAGGGCGTGCCAAATACAACTACTGTTACCACTACTGCTGCTACTACTGCTGCAACTACTACTGCTACTGTTTCTAATTCTACTGCTTTTGCTACTACTACTACTACTACTATCCCAGGGCATGGCAAATAATACTACTATTATTACTACTGCTGCTGCTGCTGCTACTACGGCTACTACTGCTATCAATACTACTAGCCAGTGCATGGCAAGTCTACTACTACTACTGCTATTGCTGCTACTTCCACTCCTACTACTGGCCAACTGCCAGGCAAATCTTCTACCACTTCTGCTGCTGCGATCACTGGTACTACTACAAATACTAGCCTATTGCATATCAAATACTACTAGTATTAACACTACTGCTGCTACTCCTCCTACTGCTGCTACGACTACTACTGCTGCTACTTTTTCTCTTAGTAGCCCAGTGCATGGAATATAGTACTTCTATAACTACGCTTATGTCTGCAGTTTATATTACTGCTACTACAACTGCTACTCCTAGTAGACCAGTGCATGGCAAATACTACTACTACTACTACTTCTGCTGCTGCTGATACTACTGCTACTACTTCTGCTAGTACTAGTAGTCCAGTGCATGGCAAATACTACAACTATTACTACTACTGCTGCTGCTGATACTACTGCTACTACTACCATCAATACTACTAGCTCAGTGCATGGCAAATCTACTACTACTACTGCTATTGCTGCTACTTCCACTCCTACTACTGGCCCACTGCCAGGCAAATCTTCTACCACTTCTACTGCTGGTGCGACCACTAGTACTACTACAAATACTAGCCTATTGCATTGCAAATACTACTACTATTAACACTACTGCTGCTACTCCCACTACTGCTGCTACTCCTACTACTGCTGCTACTTGTACCCTTAGTAGCTCAGTGCATGGAGAATACTACTTGTATAACTACTCCTGTGTCTACTGTTTCTATTACTGCTACCACTGCAGCTACTACTAGTAGACCATTGCATGGCAAATACTACTACTATTACTACTGCTGCTGCTGCTGATTCTACTGCTACTACTTCTGCTAGTACTAGCAGTCCAGTGCATGGCAAATACTACTTCTATTATTACTACTGCTGCTACTGCTACTACTATCCATCCTACTAGCTCAGTGCATGGCAAATCTACTACTAGTACTTCTATTGCTACTACTGCTACTACTCCTAATGTCACACTGCAGGGCAACTCTGGTGCTACTACTACTGCTGCTGCGGTCAATTCTAATGCTATTGCTCCCATTATTACTACTGCTACTACTAGTAGTCCAGTGCATGGCAAATACTACTAATATTACTACTGCTGCTGCTGCTGATTCTACTGCTACTACTTCTGCTAGTACTAGCAGTCCAGTGCATGGCAAATACTACTTCTATTATTACTACTGCTGCTACTGCTACTACTATCCATCCTACTAGCTCAGTGCATGGCAAATCTAGTACTAGTACTTCTATTGCTACTACTGCTACTACTCCTAATGTCACACTGCAGGGCAACTCTGGTGCTACTACTACTGCTGCTGCAGTCAATTCTAATGCTGTTGCTCCCATTATTACTACTGCTACTACTAGTAGTCCAGTGCATGGCAAATACTACTACTATTACCACAACTGCTGCTACTACTACTGCTGCTGCTATTTCTACTACTACTACTAGTCCAGTGCATGGCAAACACTAGTGCTATTACTAATACTGCTGCTGCTGCTCCTCCTACTTCTACTATTACTGCTACTACTAGCAGTCCTTTGCATTGCAAATACTACTAGTATTACTACTGCTGCTGCTAGTACTGCTACTACAATGATCTATAATACTAACCCAGTGCATGGCAAATCTACTATTACTACTTCTATTGCGGCTACTGCTACTACTACTGGTAGACCAGTGCATGGCAGATACTAGTACTATTACCACTATTGCTTCTACTTCTAGTACTGCTGCTTCTACTACGGCTGCTGCTTCTTCTACAGCTGCTGCTGCTACTACTACTCATCCTAGCCCTGTTCGTGGAAAATACTGCTACTATTACTACTACTGATGCTGCTGCTACTACTGCCACTACTAATACCAATACTACTCGACCAGTGCATGGTAAATCTACTACTACTCTTGCTAGTGCTGTGACTGCTCCTACTAGTAGCAGCCCAGTGAATAGCAAATACTACTACTATTACCACTACTGCTGCTGCTATTACTACTGCAGCAACTAGTAGTGCTGCTGCTGCTGCTGCTACAACTACTATCTCCGTGCATGGCAAATACTTCTACTATTACTACTAGTGCTGCTGCTGCTACTACTACTACTACTACTACTCCTGCCACTGATAGTAGTGCAGTGCATGGCAAGTACTACTACTGTTTCTACTACTGCTGCTGCCACTTTTGTTGCTGTCACTACCACTACTGCTACTACTAGTACTCCAGTGTATGGCAAATACTGCTTCTATTACTACTACTGCTGCCATTGCTGCTACTGCTACTACTACTGCTACAACTTGCACCCAGTAAATTGCAAACATTACAACTATTACTTCTACTGCTGCTGCTGCTTCTACTGATACTACTGCTACTGCTTCTACTTCTCCTGCTGCTGCTTCTACTACTACCACTACTAGTCCCAGTGCAAGGTAAATAATACGATTATTACGACTACTGCTGCTTCTGCTAGTACTGCTGCTACTACTGCTACTACTGGTAGTCCAGTGCATGAAAAATACTCTTACTACTACTGCTGCAGCTGCTGCTACTACTGCTGCTACTACTGCTACTACTAGTGATCCAGTGCATGGCAAATACAACAAATATTACTACTACTGATGTTGCCTCTACTACTGCTAATACTACTATCAATGCTACTAGCCAGTGCATGGCAAATATACTACTACTGCTGCTATTGCTGCTACTTCCACTACTACTACTGGCCCACTGCTGGGCAAATCATCTGCCACTTCTACTGCTGCTGCTGCTACAACTACTACTACTACTACTAGCCCATTGCATCTCAAATACTACTACTATTACCACTACTGCTGTTAGTCCTACTACTGCTGCTAGTCCTATTACTGCTGCTACTTGTACTATTACTATCCCAGTGCATGGAATGTACTACTAGTAAAGCTACTCCTACGTCTGCTTTTTCTACTACTGCTTCTGCTACTGCTACTACTAGTAGACCAGTGTGTGGCAAATACTACTACTATTACTACTGCTGCTGCTGCTACTACTGCTATTACTAGTAGTCCAGGGAATGGCAAATACTACTACTATCACTACTACTGCTGCTGCTGCTACTACTACTGCTCCTTCTACTGCAACTACTAGTAGTCCAGCCCTTGGCAAATACTACTACTATGACTATGACTGCTGCTAATGCTACCACTGCTACTACTACTAATCCTGTCCGTGGCAAATGCTACTCTATTACTACTACTGCTGCAGCAGCGGCTACTGCTACTACTAATATCAATACTACGAGCCCAGTGCATGGCAAGTCTACCTCTACTGTTACTATTGCTGCTACTGCTACTACTACTTCTTACGCAGTGCATGGCAGATACTACTTCTATTACCACTGTTGCTGCTACCTCTACTGCTGCTGCAGCTACATCTACTGCTGCTGCTATTTCTATTACTACTTCTACTACTAGCACAGTGCGTGGCAAATAGTACTAGTATTACTACTACCTCTGCTGCTGTTGCTATGACTTCTAGTACTACTGCTATTACTAGTAATCCAGTGTGTCGCAAATACTATTCATACTACTACTGCTGCTGTTGCTACTACTACTATCAATACTACTAGCCCAGTGCATGGCCAATATACTACTACTACTGCTATAGCTGCTACTGCTACTACTACTAGTGGCCCACTGCAGGGCAAATCTGCTGCTACTCTTACTGCTGCTTATGCCACTTCTATTCCTGGTGCTACCTCTACTACTGCTGCTACTACTAGTAGTCTAGTGCATGGCAAATACTACTATTACTACTACTTCTGCTGCTGCTACTACTGCTACTACTAGTATCAATACTACTATCCCAGTGCATGGCAAATCTACTAGTACTACACCTATTAGTGCTAATGCTAATACTGCTACTTGCACACTGCAGGGCCAATCTGCTGCTACTACTACCGACGTTGCTGCTAATTCTACTTCTGCTGCTACCAATACAACTACTACTCCTAGTACCCCAGTGCATTTCAAATACTACCAATATTACCAGTACAGTTGCTACTACTACAGCTGCTGCTACTAGTACTATTACTAGCCCAGTCCATGCCAAATACTACTACTATTACCACTGCTGCTACTTCTGCTACTATAACTGCTGTTGCTCTTACGACTACTTCTGCTACTACTACTGCTACCGCTTCTAATTCTACTGTTGCTGCTACTACTACTATTACGACTGCTACTAGCCCAGGGCATGGCAAATACTACTACTATTATTACTACTGCTGCTGCTGCTACTACTTCTACTAGTACTTCTATTACTTGTAGTCTAGTGCATGGGGAATACTACTTCTATTACTACTCCTGCTGCTGCTGCTAATACTGCTACTACTACTACCAATACTACTAGCTTAGTGCATGGGAAATCTGCTACTACTACTGCTGTATCTGCTACCGCTACTACTACTACTACTGGCCAGCTCCAGGGTAAATCTGCTGCTACTACTTCTGTTGCTGCTGCCACTTCTACTGCTCTTGCTACAACTACTACAACTGCTACTACTAGTAGTCCAGTGTATGGTAAATCCTAATACTACTAGTACTACTGCTGATGCAGCTTCTAGTGTTACTGCTACTACTGCTACTAGTGCTAGTCCAGTGTATTGCAAATATAATTCTATTACTACTACTGCTGATGCTGCTACTACTGCTACTACTAATATCAATAGTACCAGCCAATTTCATGGCAAACCTACTACTACTATTGCTATTGCTGCTGCTGCTACTACTACTGCTAACCCAGTGCATGGCAGATGCTACTACTATTACCACTACTGCTGCTGCTGCTGCTACTACTGCTACCAATAGTAGTCCAGTGCGTGGCAAATACTACTAATATTACTACTACTGCTGCTGCTACTACTTCTACTACTACTATGAATATTACTAGCCCATTGCAAGGCAAATCTACTATTTCTACTTCTATTCCTAACACTTTTACTACTACTACTGGCCCAGTGCAGGGAAAATCTGCTGCTACTTCTAGTGCTGCCCCTGCCACTTCTATTGCTGCTGCTACAGCTACTACTATTACAACTATTGACTAGTGCATCAACAATACTACTACTATTAATATTACTGCTGCTTCTGGTGCTACTGCTGCTACTACTATTTGTCCAGTAAATGGCAAATACTACTACTCTTACTACTGCTTCTGATGCTGTTACTACTGCTACTACTACCATCAATACTACTAGCCCAATCTATTACTCCTACTGCTATTGCTGCTTCTTGTCCTACTACTACTGCCAACTGCAGTGCAAGTTAGCTGCTACTACTACTGTTGCTGCTGTCACATCTACTGATGCTGATCCCACTACTACTACTACGACGACTAGTCCAGTGCATGGCAAATACTACTACAATTACCACTACTGGTTCTACTACAGCAGCTGCTATTTCTACTGCTGCTGCTTCTACTAGTGTACTACCAGCCCAGTGCATGGCAAATGGTACTACTATTATTACTACTGCTGCTTCTGCTACTACTACTGCTAGTACTAGCAGTCCAGTGCATTTAAAATTCTACTACTATTTCTATTACTGCTGCTGCTACTACTGATGCTCCTACTACTGCTACTACTAGTAATCCAGTGCATGGCAAATATTATTAATAGTAATACTGCTGCTGCTGCTACTACTACTATAAATACTACTAGCCCAGTGCATGTCAAATATACTACTAATACTGCTATTCCTGCTTCCGCTACTATTACTACTGGCCCACTGCAGGGCAAATCTTCTGCTACTACTACTGCTTCTGCTGTCCGTTCTACTGCTGCTGCTTCCACTACTACTACAACTTCTACTAGTAGCCCAGCGCATGGCCAATACTACTACTATGATGATTACTGCTGCTACTACTAGTACTGCTGATGCTAATTTGATTGCTGCTGCTACTACTACTACTATTAGTTCAGTGTATGTCAAATGCTAGTACTATTACTACTACCGCAGCTGCTGCTACTTCTGATACTACTTCTGCTACTACAGGTAGTGCAGTGAATGGCAAATACTATTAACACTACTGCTCAGGCTGCTGCTACTACTGCTACTACTACTGCTACTACTACTAGCACTGTTGCTGCTAATTCTACTGATGCTGCTGCTCTATGTGCTGCTACTACTACTACTAGTCAATGCATGGCAAATACTACTACTATTACTGCTTCTGCTGCTACTACTGCTACTATTAGTAGTCCAGTGTATATCAAATACTACTAGTATCACCACGACTGCTGCTACTACTTCGACTGCCGCTGCTACTTCTCCTGCTGCTCGTATTACTACAGCTACTACTAGCCCAGTGCGTGGTAAATACTACTACTATTACTACCACTGCTGCTTCTGCAGCTACTGGTGCTACTACTATTGCTACTACTACAAGTCCAGTGCATTGCAAACACATTGCTATTACTAGTAGTGCATTGCATTTAAAATACTACTATAATTACTACGTCTGCTGCTACTACTGTTACTACTAGTAGTACAGTGCATGGTAAATACAACTACAATTAATACTAATGCTGCTGCTGCTACCACTGCTACTACTAGTAGTAAAGTGCATGGCAAATACAACTAATATTACTACAACTGCTGTTGCTACTACTGCTACTACTCATATGAATACCACTAGGCCAGAGCATGGCAAATCTACTACTACAATTGCTATTGCTGCTACTGCTACTACTACTACTTACCCAGGGCGTGCCAAATACTACTACTGTTACCACTACTGCTGCTACTACTGCTGCTACTACTACTGCTACTCTTTCTAATTCTACTGCTTTTGCTACTACTACTACTACTACTATCCCAGGGCACGGCAAATAATACTACTATTATTACTACTGCTGCTGCTGCTGCTATTCTTGCTACTACTAGTATTAATACTACAGCCCAGTGCATGGCAAATCTACTAATACTACTGCTATTTCTGATTCTTCTACTACTACTGCTAGCCCACTGCAGGGCAAATCTGCTGCCACTAGTACTACTGCTGCCACTTCTACTGCTGCTGCGACCACTACTACTACTTCTACTAGCCTTGTTTATGGAAAATGCTACTACTATTACCACTACTGCTTCGACTACTACTAATGCGGCTACTACTACTGCTGCTGCTACTAATACCACTACTAGCCCAGTGCATGGTAATTACTAGTAGTGTAACTAGTAGTGCTGCTGCTGCTACTACTGCTACTACTTTTAGTACAGTGCATGGCAAATACTACTACTATAACCACAACTGCTAATACTACTACTACTGCTGCTGCTACTATTAATGCTGCTGCAGAAACTTCTACTCCTGCTTCTAAATCTACTAATTCTTCTACAATTCCAGTGCAAGGCAAATACTACTAATGTTACTACTACTGCTGCTATTGCTACGACTGCTACTACTAGTATCAATACAACTAACCTAGTGCATGGGAAATCCACTAGTACTACAACTGTTAGTGCTAATTCTAGTACTACTACTGGCCCACTGCAGGAAATATCTACTGCTACTATTACTGCTGCTGATGCCACTTCTCTTGCTGATGCTACCTCTACTACTACTGTTACTGCTAGTAGTCCATTGCACGGCAAATCAACTACTACTAATTCTATTGCTGCTACTGCTACTACTACTACTTGCCCACTGCAGGGCAAATCTGGTGCTACTACTACTGCTGCTGTGGCCAATTCTACTGCCGCAACTTCCACTAAAATTACTACTAGCCCAGTGCATGGCAAATACTAATTCTATTACCACTACTGCTGCTACTTCTACTGCTGCTGCTGCTGCATCTACTTCTGCTGCTAGTACTATTATTACTGCTACTACCACGATCCTAGTGCATGGCAAATACTACTACTATTACCACAACTGCTGCTACTACTACTACTGCTGCTGCCACATCTACAGCTGCTGCTATTACTACTACTACTACTACCAGCAGAGTGCATGTCACATAGTACTAGCATTACTACTACTGCTGCTGCTGCTATTACTTCTACTACTGCTGCTACTACTAGTAATCCAGTGCATCGCAAGTACTATTCATACTACTACGGTTGCTGTTGCTACTACTACTATCAATACTACTACACCAGTTCATGGCACATATACTACTACTACTTCTATAGCTGCTACTGCTACTACTACTACTGGCCCACTGCAGGGCAAAACTTCTGCTACTACTATTGCTGCTGCTGGCACTTCTAATTCTGCTGCTACCACTACTACTATGACTTCTACTACTAGCCCAGCGCATGGGAAATACTACTACATTTACCACTACTGCTGCTACTACTACTACTGCTGCTGCTGCTACTACTGCTAATATTAGTTCAGTGCATGGTAAATACCACTACTATTACTACTTCCGCTGCTGCTGCTACTACTACTGCTACTACAAGTAGTGCAGTGCCTGGCAAATAGTTTTACTACTACTGCTGCTGCTACTACTGCTACTACTACTGCTACTACTACTAGTACTGTTGCTGATAATTCTACTGCTGCTGCTGCTACATATACTGCTACTACTACTAGTACTATTGCTGATAATTCTACTGCTGCTGCTACAACTACTACTAGTCCAGTGAATGGTAATACTACTGCTATTACTACTACTACTGCTTTAGCTGCTAGCACTGCTACTGCTAGTATTAATAACATTAGCACACTGTATGGCATGTCTATTAGTACTACACCTATTAGTGCTAATGCTATTACTACTACTGGCCCACTGCAGGTCAAAGCTTCTGCTACTTCTACTGCTGCTGCTGCCAGTTCTACTGCTGCTGCTACCACTACTACTACGACTACTACTAGCTCACTGCATGGCAAATACTACTACTACTACTGCTGCTGCAGCTGCTACTTCTACTGCTGCTGCTACTACTACTGCTTCTGCAGCTACTGGTACTGCTGCTGCTAATTCTACTACTACTACTAGTCCAGTGCATGGTAAATACTTTTACTATTAACACTACTGCTGCTGCTGCTACTACTGTTACTACTAAAATCAATACAATGTGCCCAGTGTATGGCAAATCTAGTACTAGTATTGCTATTTCTCCTATTGCTACTACTACTACTTACCCAGTGCTTGGCAGATACTACTACTATTACCACTACTGCTTCTGCTGCTGCTACTACTGCTACTACTACTGCTACTAATAGTAGTCCAGTGCATGGAAAGTACTACTCATATTACTACTGCTGCTGCTGCTGCTACTACTGTTACTACTAATATCAATACTGCTAACCCAGTGCATGGCAAATCTACTAGTACTACACCTATTAGTGCTAATGCTAATACTACTACTTGCACACTGTAGGGCAAATCTCCTCCTCCTCCTACTGATGTTGCTGCCAATTCAACTGCTGCTGCTACCAATACAACTACTACTACTACTACCACCTCAGTGGATTTCAAAGAGTACAAATATTACCACTACAGCTGCTGCTACTACTACTGCTGCTACTACTACTACTGCTGCTACTACTACTGCTGCTGCTACTAGTACAACTAGTAGCCCAGTCCGTGCCAAATACTACTACTATTACCACTACTGCTGCAACTACTGCTACTGCTGCTAGTACTACTACTTCTGCTACTACTGCTACTGCTTCAAATTTTGCTGCTGCTGCTACTACTTCTACTAACCCAGGGCATGGCAAAATAATACAACTGGCGCAGCTGCTACTATTTCTACTACTGCTTCTACTACTTGTAGTCCAGTGTATTGCAAATATTTTTACTATTACTACTACTGCTGATGCTGCTACAACTGCTACTACTAATATCAATATTACTAGCGGAGTGCATGGCAAGTCTACTACTACTATTGCTATTGCTGCTAATGCTACTACTACTACTAACCCAGTGCATGGCCGATACTACTACTTATTACCACTTCTGCTGCTGCTGCTGCTACTACTGCTACTACTACTACTTCTACTAATAATAGTCCAGTTCATGGCAAATACTACTAATGTTACTACTACTTCTGCTGCTGCTACTACTACTACCAATACTACTAACCCAGTGCTTGCAAATCTACTAGTATTACACCTATTACTGCTAAGGCTAACACTACTATTTGCACACAGCGGGGCAAGTCTGCTGTTACTAGTACTGATATTCTGCCAATTCTACTGCTGCTGCTACCAATACAACTACTACTACTACTACTCCCACAGTGTATTTCAAACGCTACAAATATTACCACTACTGCTGCTACTTTTTACTACCGCTTCTACTAATACTGCTGCTGCTACTAGTACTACTACTAGCCCAGTCCATTCCAAGCACTACTACTATTATCACTATAGCTGCTACTAGTAGGGGTACTGCTGCTGTTACTATTACTGGTGATACTACTAATACTGCTGCTATTAGGACTCCTACTAGCCGAGTGCATGGCAAGTACTACTGCTATTACCACTTCTGCTGCTACCACCACTACTGCTGCTACAAATACTGCTGCTACTACTTTTGCTGCTGCTGCTGCTAGTACTACTACTATCACAGTGCATTTCAAATACTACAACTATTCCTATTCCTGCTGCTGCTGTTGCTACTACTACTACTATTACCGCTACGTCTAGTAGTCGAGCGCATGGCAAATACTACTACTATTACTACTGCTGCTGCTGCTGCTACTACTGCTACTACTTGTATCAATACTACTATCACAGTGCACAGTAAATCCCTACTACTACTCCTATTGCTTCTACTCTTACTACTACGACTGGCCCGGTGCAGTACATAACTGCTGTTACTACTACTGCTGCTGCTGCGTCTTCTACTATTGCTTCTACCACTACTACAATCCCAGTGCATCGTAAATAAAAATACTATTACCTCTACTGCTGCTACTACTACTGCTGCTGCTGCTACTTCTACTACTGCTGTTGTTACTACAACTACTACCTCCCCAGTGCGTGGCAAACACTACTACTATTACTACAACTGCTGTTGCTGCTACTACTTCTACTGCTACTACTAGTAGTGCAGTGCACGTCAAATACTACTACAATTACTAGACCTGCTGCTGCTGCTACTAGTGCTATTACTACTATCAATACTACTAGCTCAGTGCATGGCTAATCTACTACTACGACCGCTATGGCTGCTACCGCTACTACTACTACTACTGGCCAACTGCAGGGCAAATCTTCTTCCGCTACCACTGTTGCTGCCGGCCCTTTTTTGCTGTTGTTACCACCACTACTACTGCTACTATAGGAGTCCAGTGCATGGCAAATACTACTACTATGAGTACTGCTGCTGCTGCTAAAATGTTACTACTGCCGCTACTACTAGAACTGCAGTGCATTATTACTAATAGTTTTACTACTACAGCTGATGCTGCTACTACTGTTACTACTAATATCAATATTACTAGACTAGTGCATTGCAAATCTACTACTACTATTGCAGTTCGCAGGGCTCGCGGGCCGCACGGATGACACCCGTGTCCGCGGCCATGTCTGGGTCGCGTCAGGCCACCCCCGGAGCGTCTGGTGTGTCGCTGCCTTCCAGGGACGCCTTCTGGCCGCCTGGCCGGTCAGGCAGGCGGGGAGCGCCCCGTCAGACGCTTGCTGTGGTGGGAGGGGCCTGAGGAGGTGGGGCCTGCAGAGGTACCAGGCGTGGGCAGAGATAGCCGCCGCCGCGGGCGACAAAAGGAGAATGCAGAGCGGGAGGCCAAAAGCCTATAGCACCCGGTATTCCCAGGAGGTCTCCCATTCCCGTACTAAACAGGCCCGACCCTTCTTAGCTTCCGCAATTGAGCCGAGATCACGCCCTCTGGGCTGGTTTGGAAATAGGTGGCTGCAGGGTCGCGGGCTGCCTCTTGAGGCGCAGCTTAGCAGGCGCTTGGGTCATACCACCAGTCCAGCGGCCCGCCCGATCCAGCAGAGTCCTGCCGCCTGCCTAGACAGGGAAACGGAGGTCTAGGCTACATGCAGGTGGCGGAGGTGTGGGCGACCAACCAGCCCAGGGCTGACGGGACCCAGCAAACTTTGCGGCGCTTCGCGCCCCACCCCAGATCACGCAGGCCGCTTACAAAGATGTGGACCCGGAGGCTACAGGGTCTGGGGCCCGCGGTCCCTTGGGCATCCCACCTGCCCGCCCACGCTGCGCCAGGCGCAGCCCAGATGCAGATGAGCCCGGCCGTCCTACCAGACAGAAGCTGGCCCGAAACCACTGGGAGCCACCATTGAGTTGGCAGGGCCCCTAGGATCAAGCAACGCCACCCTTGCCCCCACGCTGCAGTTCCGAGCTCAGTACCCCACCCCAAGTGGCCGGCAGCCCCGGGGAAGCTGGCCTCACCCACTGGAGCACAGCCCCTTCGCCGCCACCTGTCTGCCTGGCTGTCTCTCCACAGCTCCATATGGAAAATGCCACCCCTCTGCCTTTTCGCTCTGGCCGGGGGCGAGAGCGGGATTGAGGGCGCAGGCCGCTTCCCCGGGGCTGCCGGCCACTTGGGGCGGGGTACTGAGTTCGGAACTGCGGCGTGGGGGCAGGGGTGGCGTTGCTGGGTCTCAGAGGCTGTGCCAACACAATGGTGGCTCCCAATGGTTTCGTGACAGCTTCTCTCGGTTAGGAGGGCCGGGCACGTCTGCGTCCGGGCTGCGCCTAGCACAGCGTGGGCGGGCAGGTGGGATGCCCAAGGGACCGCGGGCCCCGGGCCCTGAAGCCTCCGGGGCCACATACTTGTGAGCGGCCTGCGAGATCTGGGGTGGGGCGCCAAGCGCCAAAAATTTGCTGGGTCCCGCCCGCCCTGGGCTGGATGGTCGCCAACATGCCCGCCACTCCCCTGTACCCTAGACCTCCGTTTCCCTGTCTAGACGGGCGGCGGGGCCCTGCCAGGTCGGGCGGGCCGCTGGGCTGGAGGTTAGACCAAAGTGCCTGCTCAGCTGCGCCTCAAGAGGCAGCCCGCGACCCTGCAGCCACCTACTGCCAAACCAGCCCAGAGGGGCGTGATCTCGGCTGGATCGCGAAGCTAAGCAGGGTCGGGCCTGTTTGCTATTGCTGTTAGGGCTACTACTACTACTATCACAGTGCATGCCAAATACTACTACTATTACCAGTACTGCTGCTGCTACTACTGCTACTACTATTGCTACTAATAGTAGTCCAGTACATCGCAAATAATATTATAGTTACTACTACTACTGCTACTAGTATCAATATTAGTAGTCCAGTGTATGGCAAATCTACTAGTACTACACCTATTACTGCTAATGCGAATACTACTACTGGTCCACTGCAGGTCTAATATTCTGCTACTTCTACTTAGCCCGGGACTTCTACTGCTGCTGCTACCACTAATACTGTTAGTACTACAACAAGCCCAGTGCATGGAAAATACTACTACTATTAACACTACTGCTGCTACTCCCACTACTGCTGCTACTCCTACTACTGCTGCTACTTGTACCCTTAGTAGCTCAGTGCATGGAGAATACTACTTGTATAACTACTCCTGTGTCTACTGTTTCTATTACTGCTACCACTGCAGCTACTACTAGTAGACCATTGCATGGCAAATACTACTACTATTACTACTGCTGCTGCTGCTGATACTTCTGCTACTACTTCTGCTAGTACTAGTAGTCCAGTGCATGGCAAATACTACTTCTATTATTACTACTGCTGCTACTGCTACTACTATCCATCCTACTAGCTCAGTGCATGGCAAATCTACTACTAGTACTTCTATTGCTACTACTGCTACTACTCCTAATGTCACACTGCAGGGCAACTCTGGTGCTACTACTACTGCTGCTGCGGTCAATTCTAATGCTGTTGCTCCCATTATTACTACTGCTACTACTAGTAGTCCAGTGCATGGCAAATACTACTACTATTACCACAACTGCTGCTACTACTACTGCTGCTGCTATTTCTACTACTACTACTAGTCCAGTGCATGGCAAACACTAGTGCTATTACTAATACTGCTGCTGCTGCTCCTCCTACTTCTACTATTACTGCTACTACTAGCAGTCCTTTGCATTGCAAATACTACTACTATTACTACTACTGCTGCTAGTACTGCTACTACAATGATCTATAATACTAACCCAGTGCATGGCAAATCTACTATTACTACATCTGTTGCGGCTACTGCTACTACTACTGCTAGACCAGTGCATGGCAGATACTACTACTATTACCACTATTGCTTCTACTTCTAGTACTGCTGCTTCTACTACGGCTGCTGCTTCTTCTACAGCTGCTGCTGCTACTACTACTCATCCTAGCCCTGTTCGTGGAAAATACTGCTACTACAACTGATGCTGATGCTGCTGCTACTACTGCCACTACTAATACCAATACTACTCGACCAGTGCATGGTAAATCTACTACTACCCTTGCTAGTGCTGCGACTGCTCCTACTAGTAGCAGCCCAGTGAATAGCAAATACTACTACTATTACCACTACTGCTGCTGCTATTACTACTGCAGCAACTAGTAGTGCTGCTGCTGCTGCTGCTACTACTACTATCTCCGTGCATGGCAAATACTTCTACTATTACTACTACTGCTGCTGCTGCTGCTACTACTACTACTACTCCTGCCACTGATAGTAGTGCAGTGCATGGCAAGTACTACTACTGTTTCTACTACTGCTGCTGCCACTTTTATTGCTGTCACTACCACTACTGCTACTACTAGTACTCCAGTGTATGGCAAATACTGCTTCTATTACTACTACTGCTGCAGTTGCTGCTACTGCTACTACTACTGCTACAACTTGCACCCAGTAAATTGCAAACATTACAACTCTTACTTCTACTGCTGCTGCTGCTTCTACTGATACTACTGCTACTGCTTCTACTTCTCCTGCTGCTGCTTCTACTACTACCACTACTAGTCCCAGTGCAAGGTAAATAATACGATTATTACGACTACTGCTGCTTCTGCTAGTACTGCTGCTACTACTGGTAGTCCAGTGCATGAAAAATACTCTTACTACTACTGCTGCAGCTGCTGCTACTACTGCTGCTAATACTGCTACTACTAGTGATCCAGTGCATGGCAAATACAACAAATATTACTACTACTGATGTTGCCTCTACTACTGCTAATACTACTATCAATGCTACTAGCCAGTGCATGGCAAATATACTACTACTGCTGCTCTTGCTGCTACTTCCACTACTACTACTGGCCCACTGCTGGGCAAATCATCTGCCACTTCTACTGCTGCTGCTGCTACAACTACTACTACTACTACTACTACTAGCCCATTGCATCTCAAATACTACTACTATTACCACTACTGCTGTTAGTCCTACTACTCCTGCTAGTCCTATTACTGCTGCTACTTGTACTATTACTATCCCAGTGCACGGAATGTACTACTAGTAAAGCTACTCCTACGTCTGCTTTTTCTACTACTGCTTCTGCTACTGCTACTACTAGTAGACCAGTGTGTGGCAAATACTACTACTATTACTACTACTGCTGCTGCTGCTACTACTGCTACTACTACTGCTATTACTAGTAGTCCAGGGAATGGCAAATACTACTACTACTATCACTACTACTGCTGCTGCTGCTACTACTACTGCTCCTTCTACTGCAACTACTAGTAGTCCAGTCCTTGGCAAATACTACTACTATGACTATGACTGCTGCTAATGCTACCACTGCTACTACTACTAATCCTGTCCGTGGCAAATGCTACTCTATTACTACTACTGCTGCAGCAGCGGCTACTGCTACTACTAATATCAATACTACGAGTCCAGTGCGTGGCAAGTCTACCTCTACTGTTACTATTGCTGCTACTGCTACTACTACTTCTTACCCAGTGCATGGCAGATACTACTTCTATTACCACTGCTGCTGCTACCTCTACTGCTGCTGCTGCTATTACTATTACTACTTCTACTACTAGCACAGTGCGTGGCAAATAGTACTAGGATTACTACTACCGCTGCTGCTGTTGCTATGACTTCTAGTACTACTGCTACTACTAGTAATACAGTGTGTCACAAATACTATTCATACTACTACTGCTGCTGTTGCTACTACTACTATCAATACTACTAGCCCAGTTCATGGCCAATATACTACTACTACTGCTATAGCTGCTACTGCTACTACTACTAGTGGCCCACTGCAGGGCAAATCTGCTGCTACTCTTACTGCTGCTTATGCCACTTCTATTCCTGGTGCTACCTCTACTACTGCTGCTACTACTAGTAGTCTAGTGCATGGCAAATACTACTATTACTACTACTTCTGCTGCTGCTACTACTGCTACTACTAGTATCAATACTACTATCCCAGTGCATGGCAAATCTACTAGTACTACACCTATTAGTGCTAATGCTAATACTGCTACTTGCACACTGCAGGGCCAATCTGCTGCTACTACTACCGACGTTGCTGCTAATTCTACTTCTGCTGCTACCAATACAACTACTACTCCTAGTACCCCAGTGCATTTCAAATACTACCAATATTACCAGTACTGTTGCTACTACTACTGCTGCTGCTACTAGTACTATTACTAGCCCAGTCCATGCCAAATACTACGACTATTACCACTGCTGCTACTTCTGCTACTATTACTGCTCTTGCTCTTACGACTACTTCTGCTACTACTACTGCTACCGCTTCTAATTCTACTGTTGCTGCTACTACTACTAGCCCAGGGCATGGCAAATACTATTACTATTATTACTACTGCTGCTGCTGCTACTACTTCTACTAGTACTTCTATTACTTGTAGTCTAGTGCATGGGAAATACTACTTCTATTACTACTCCTGCTGCTGCTGCTAATACTGCTACTACTACTACCAATACTACTAGCTTAGTGCATGGGAAATCTGCTACTACTACTGCTGTATCTGCTACCGCTACTACTACTACTACTGGCCAGCTCCAGGGCAAATCTGCTGCTACTACTTCTGTTGCTGCTGCCACTTCTACTGCTCTTGCTACAACTACTACTACTGCTACTACTAGTAGTCCAGTGTATGGTAAATCCTAATACTACTAGCACTACTGCTGATGCAGCTTCTAGTGTTACTGCTACTACTGCTACTACTGCTAGTCCAGTGTATTGCAAATATTATTCTATTACTACTACTGCTGATGCTGCTACTACTGCTACTACTAATATCAATAGTACCAGCCAATTTCATGGCAAACCTACTACTACTCTTGCTATTGCTGCTGCTGCTACTACTACTGCTAACCCAGTGCATGGCAGATGCTACTACTATTACCACTACTGCTGCTGCTGCTGCTACTACTGCTGCTAATAGTAGTCCAGTGCGTTTCAAATACTACTAATATTACCACTACTGCCGCTGCTACTACTTCTACTACTACTATGAATATTACTAGCCCATTGCAAGGCAAATCTACTATTTCTACTTCTATTCCTAACACTTTTACTACTACTACTGGCCCAGTGCAGGGAAAATCTGCTGCTACTTCTAGTGCTGCCCCTGCCACTTCTATTGCTGCTGCTACAGCTACTACTATTACAACTATTGACTAGTGCATCAACAATACTACTACTATTAATATTACTGCTGCTTCTGGTGCTACTCCTGCTACTACTATTTGTCCAGTAAATGGCAAATACTACTACTCTTACTACTGCTTCTGATGCTGTTACTACTGCTACTTCTACCATCAATACTACTAGCCCAATCTATTACTCCTACTGCTATTGCTGCTTCTTGTCCTACTACTACTGCCAACTGCAGTGCAAGTTAGCTGCTACTACTACTGTTGCTGCTGTCACATCTACTGATGCTGATACCACTACTACTACTACGACGAATAGTCCACTGCATGGCAAATACTACTACAATTACCACTACTGGTTCTACTACAGCAGCTGCTATTTCTACTGCTGCTGCTACTACTAGCGTACTACTAGCCCAGTGCATGGCAAATGGTACTACTATTATTACTACTGCTGCTTCTGCTACTACTACTGCTAGTACTAGCAGTCCAGTGCATTTAAAATTCTACTACTATTTCTATTACTGCTGCTGCTACTACTGATGCTCCTACTACTGCTACTACTAGTAATCCAGTGCATGGCAAATATTATTAATAGTAATACTGCTGCTGCTGCTACTACTACTATAAATACTACTAGCCCAGTGCATGTCAAATATACTACTAATACTGCTATTCCTGCTTCCGCTACTATTACTACTGGCCCACTGCAGGGCAAATCTTCTGCTACTACTACTGCTTCTGCTGTCCGTTCTACTGCTGCTGCTTCCACTACTACTACAACTTCTACTAGTAGCCCAGCGCATGGCCAATACTACTACTATGATGATTACTGCTGCTACTACTAGTACTGCTGATGCTAATTTGATTGCTGCTGCTACTACTACTACTATTAGTTCAGTGTATGTCAAATACTAGTACTATTACTACTACCGCAGCTGCTGCTACTTCTGATACTACTTCTGCTACTACAGGTAGTGCAGTGAATGGCAAATACTATTAACACTACTGCTCAGGCTGCTGCTACTACTGCTACTACTACTGCTACTACTACTAGCACTGTTGCTGCTAATTCTACTGATGCTGCTGCTCTATGTGCTGCTACTACTACTACTAGTCAATGCATGGCAAATACTACTACTATTACTGCTTCTGCTGCTACTACTTCTGCTACTACTGCTACTATTAGTAGTCCAGTGTATATCAAATACTACTAGTATCACCACGACTGCTGCTACTACTTCGACTGCCGCTGCTACTTCTCCTGCTGCTCGTATTACTACAGCTACTACTAGCCCAGTGCGTGGTAAATACTACTACTATTACTACCACTGCTGCTTCTGCAGCTACTATTGCTACTACTACAAGTCCAGTGCATTGCAAACACATTGCTATTACTAGTAGTGCATTGCATTTAAAATACTACTATAATTACTACGTCTGCTGCTACTACTGTTACTACTAGTAGTACAGTGCATGGTAAATACAACTACAATTAATACTAATGCTGCTGCTGCTACCACTGCTACTACTAGTAGTAAATTGCATGGCAAATACAACTAATATTACTACAACTGCTGTTGCTACTACTGCTACTACTAATGTGAATACCACTAGGCCAGAGCATGGCAAATCTACTACTACAATTGCTATTGCTGCTACTGCTACTACTACTACTTACCCAGGGCGTACCAAATACAACTACTGTTACCACTACTGCTGCTACTACTGCTGCAACTACTACTGCTACTGTTTCTAATTCTACTGCTTTTGCTACTACTACTACTACTACTATCCCAGGGCATGGCAAATAATACTACTATTATTACTACTGCTGCTGCTGCTGCTACTACGGCTACTACTGCTATCAATACTACTAGCCAGTGCATGGCAAGTCTACTACTACTACTGCTATTGCTGCTACTTCCACTCCTACTACTGGCCAACTGCCAGGCAAATCTTCTACCACTTCTGCTGCTGCGATCACTGGTACTACTACAAATACTAGCCTATTGCATATCAAATACTACTAGTATTAACACTACTGCTGCTACTCCTCCTACTGCTGCTACGACTACTACTGCTGCTACTTTTTCTCTTAGTAGCCCAGTGCATGGAATATAGTACTTCTATAACTACGCTTATGTCTGCAGTTTATATTACTGCTACTACAACTGCTACTCCTAGTAGACCAGTGCATGGCAAATACTACTACTACTACTACTTCTGCTGCTGCTGATACTACTGCTACTACTTCTGCTAGTACTAGTAGTCCAGTGCATGGCAAATACTACAACTATTACTACTACTGCTGCTGCTGATACTACTGCTACTACTACCATCAATACTACTAGCTCAGTGCATGGCAAATCTACTACTACTACTGCTATTGCTGCTACTTCCACTCCTACTACTGGCCCACTGCCAGGAAAATCTTCTACCACTTCTACTGCTGGTGCGACCACTAGTACTACTACAAATACTAGCCTATTGCATTGCAAATACTACTACTATTAACACTACTACTGCTACTCCCACTACTGCTGCTACTCCTACTACTGCTGCTACTTGTACCCTTAGTAGCTCAGTGCATGGAGAATACTACTTGTATAACTACTCCTGTGTCTACTGTTTCTATTACTGCTACCACTGCAGCTACTACTAGTAGACCATTGCATGGCAAATACTACTACTATTACTACTGCTGCTGCTGCTGATTCTACTGCTACTACTTCTGCTAGTACTAGCAGTCCAGTGCATGGCAAATACTACTTCTATTATTACTACTGCTGCTACTGCTACTACTATCCATCCTACTAGCTCAGTGCATGGCAAATCTACTACTAGTACTTCTATTGCTACTACTGCTACTACTCCTAATGTCACACTGCAGGGCAACTCTGGTGCTACTACTACTGCTGCTGCGGTCAATTCTAATGCTATTGCTCCCATTATTACTACTGCTACTACTAGTAGTCCAGTGCATGGCAAATACTACTAATATTACTACTGCTGCTGCTGCTGATTCTACTGCTACTACTTCTGCTAGTACTAGCAGTCCAGTGCATGGCAAATACTACTTCTATTATTACTACTGCTGCTACTGCTACTACTATCCATCCTACTAGCTCAGTGCATGGCAAATCTAGTACTAGTACTTCTATTGCTACTACTGCTACTACACCTAATGTCACACTGCAGGGCAACTCTGGTGCTACTACTACTGCTGCTGCGGTCAATTCTAATGCTGTTGCTCCCATTATTACTACTGCTACTACTAGTAGTCCAGTGCATGGCAAATACTACTACTATTACCACAACTGCTGCTACTACTACTGCTGCTGCTATTTCTACTACTACTACTAGTCCAGTGCATGGCAAACACTAGTGCTATTACTAATACTGCTGCTGCTGCTCCTCCTACTTCTACTATTACTGCTACTACTAGCAGTCCTTTGCATTGCAAATACTACTAGTATTACTACTGCTGCTGCTAGTACTGCTACTACAATGATCTATAATACTAACCCAGTGCATGGCAAATCTACTATTACTACTTCTATTGCGGCTACTGCTACTACTACTGCTAGACCAGTGCATGGCAGATCCTACTACTATTACCACTATTGCTTCTACTTCTAGTACTGCTGCTTCTACTACGGCTGCTGCTTCTTCTACAGCTGCTGCTGCTACTACTACTCATCCTAGCCCTGTTCGTGGAAAATACTGCTACTATTACTACTACTGATGCTGCTGCTACTACTGCCACTACTAATACCAATACTACTCGACCAGTGCATGGTAAATCTACTACTACCCTTGCTAGTGCTGTGACTGCTCCTACTAGTAGCAGCCCAGTGAATAGCAAATACTACTACTATTACCACTACTGCTGCTGCTATTACTACTGCAGCAACTAGTAGTGCTGCTGCTGCTGCTGCTACAACTACTATCTCCGTGCATGGCAAATACTTCTATTACTACTAGTGCTGCTGCTGCTGCTACTACTACTACTCCTGCTACTGATAGTAGTGCAGTGCATGGCAAGTACTACTACTGTTTCTACTACTGCTGCTGCCACTTTTATTGCTGTCACTACCACTACTGCTACTACTAGTACCCCAGTGTATGGCAAATACTGCTTCTATTAATACTACTGCTGCCGTTGCTGCTACTGCTACTACTACTGCTACAACTTGCACCCAGTAAATTGCAAACATTACAACTATTACTTCTACTGCTGCTGCTGCTTCTACTGATACTACTGCTACTGCTTCTACTTCTCCTGCTGCTGCTTCTACTACTACCACTACTAGTCCCAGTGCAAGGTAAATAATACGATTATTACGACTACTGCTGCTTCTGCTAATACTGCTGCTACTACTGCTACTACTGGTAGTCCAGTGCATGAAAAATACTATTACTACTACTGCTGCAGCTGCTGCTACTACTGCTGCTACTACTGCTACTACTAGTGATCCAGTGCATGGCAAATACAACAAATATTACTACTACTGATGTTGCCTCTACTACTGCTAATACTACTATCAATGCTACTAGCCAGTGCATGGCAAATATACTACTACTGCTGCTATTGCTGCTACTTCCACTACTACTACTGGCCCACTGCTGGGCAAATCATCTGCCACTTCTACTGCTGCTGCTGCTACAACTACTACTACTACTACTACTACTAGCCCATTGCATCTCAAATACTACTACTATTACCACTACTGCTGTTAGTCCTACTACTCCTGCTAGTCCTATTACTGCTGCTACTTGTACTATTACTATCCCAGTGCACGGAATGTACTACTAGTAAAGCGACTCCTACGTCTGCTTTTTCTACTACTGCTTCTGCTACTGCTACTACTAGTAGACCAGTGTGTGGCAAATACTACTACTATTACTACTACTGCTGCTGCTGCTACTACTGCTACTACTACTGCTATTACTAGTAGTCCAGGGAATGGCAAATACTACTACTACTATCACTACTACTGCTGCTGCTGCTACTACTACTGCTCCTTCTACTGCAACTACTAGTAGTCCAGTCCTTGGCAAATACTACTACTATGACTATGACTGCTGCTAATGCTACCACTGCTACTACTACTAATCCTGTCCGTGGCAAATGCTACTCTATTACTACTACTGCTGCAGCAGCGGCTACTGCTACTACTAATATCAATACTACGAGCCCAGTGCATGGCAAGTCTACCTCTACTGTTACTATTGCTGCTACTGCTACTACTACATCTTACCCAGTGCATGGCAGATACTACTTCTATTACCACTGCTGCTGCTACCTCTACTGCTGCTGCAGCTACATCTACTGCTGCTGCTATTACTATTACTACTTCTACTACTAGCACAGTGCGTGGCAAATAGTACTAATATTACTACTACCGCTGCTGCTGTTGCTATGACTTCTAGTACTACTGCTACTACTAGTAATCCAGTGTGTCGCAAATACTATTCATACTACTACTGCTGCTGTTGCTACTACTACTATCAATACTACTAGCCCAGTGCATGGCCAATATACTACTACTACTGCTATAGCTGCTACTGCTACTACTACTAGTGGCCCACTGCAGGGCATATCTGCTGCTACTCTTACTGCTGCTTATGCCATTTCTATTCCTGGTGCTACCTCTACTACTGCTGCTACTACTAGTAGTCTAGTGCATGGCAAATACTACTATTACTACTACTTCTGCTGCTGCTACTACTGCTACTACTAGTATCAATACTACTATCCCAGTGCATGGCAAATCTACTAGTACTACACCTATTAGTGCTAATGCTAATACTGCTACTTGCACACTGCAGGGCCAATCTGCTGCTACTACTACCGACGTTGCTGCTAATTCTACTTCTGCTGCTACCAATACAACTACTACTCCTAGTACCCCAGTGCATTTCAAATACTACCAATATTACCAGTACTGTTGCTACTACTACTGCTGCTGCTACTAGTACTATTACTAGCCCAGTCCATGCCAAATACTACGACTATTACCACTGCTGCTACTTCTGCTACTCTTACTGCTCTTGCTCTTACGACTACTTCTGCTACTACTACTGCTACCGCTTCTAATTCTACTGTTGCTGCTACTACTACTAGCCCAGGGCATGGCAAATACTATTACTATTATTACTACTGCTGCTGCTGCTACTACTTCTACTAGTACTTCTATTACTTGTAGTCTAGTGCATGGGAAATACTACTTCTATTACTACTCCTGCTGCTGCTGCTACTACTGCTACTACTACTACCAATACTACTAGCTTAGTGCATGGGAAATCTGCTACTACTACTGCTGTATCTGCTACCGCTACTACTACTACTACTGGCCAGCTCCAGGGCAAATCTGCTGCTACTACTTCTGTTGCTGCTGCCACTTCTACTGCTCTTGCTACAACTACTACTACTGCTACTACTAGTAGTCCAGTGTATGGTAAATCCTAATACTACTAGTACTACTGCTGATGCAGCTTCTAGTTTTACTGCTACTACTGCTACTACTGCTAGTCCAGTGTATTGCAAATATTATTCTATTACTACTACTGCTGATGCTGCTACTACTGCTACTACTAATATCAATAGTACCAGCCAATTTCATGGCAAACCTACTACTACTCTTGCTATTGCTGCTGCTGCTACTACTACTGCTAAACCAGTGCATGGCAGATGCTACTACTATTACCACTACTGCTGTTGCTGCTGCTACTACTGCTGCTAATAGTAGTCCAGTGCGTTTCAAATACTACTAATATTACCACTACTGCCGCTGCTACTACTTCTACTACTACTATGAATATTACTAGCCCATTGCAAGGCAAATCTACTATTTCTACTTCTATTCCTAACACTTTTACTACTACTACTGGCCCAGTGCAGGGAAAATCTGCTGCTACTTCTAGTGCTGCCCCTGCCACTTCTATTGCTGCTGCTACAGCTACTACTATTACAACTATTGACTAGTGCATCAACAATACTACTACTATTAATATTACTGCTGCTTCTGGTGCTACTCCTGCTACTACTATTTGTCCAGTAAATGGCAAATACTACTACTCTTACTACTGCTTCTGATGCTGTTACTACTGCTACTTCTACCATCAATACTACTAGCCCAATCTATTACTCCTACTGCTATTGCTGCTTCTTGTCCTACTACTACTGCCAACTGCAGTGCAAGTTAGCTGCTACTACTACTGTTGCTGCTGTCACATCTACTGATGCTGATCCCACTACTACTACTACGACGACTAGTCCAGTGCATGGCAAATACTACTACAATTACCACTACTGGTTCTACTACAGCAGCTGCTATTTCTACTGCTGCTGCTACTACTAGCGTACTACTAGCCCAGTGCATGGCAAATGGTACTACTATTATTACTACTGCTGCTTCTGCTACTACTACTGCTAGTACTAGCAGTCCAGTGCATTTAAAATTCTACTACTATTTCTATTACTGCTGCTGCTACTACTGATGCTCCTACTACTGCTACTACTAGTAATCCAGTGCATTGCAAATATTATTAATAGTAATACTGCTGCTGCTGCTACTACTACTATAAATACTACTAGCCCAGTGCATGTCAAATATACTACTAATACTGCTATTCCTGCTTCCGCTACTATTACTACTGGCCCACTGCAGGGCAAATCTTCTGCTACTACTACTGCTTCTGCTGTCCGTTCTACTGCTGCTGCTTCCACTACTACTACAACTTCTACTAGTAGCCCAGCGCATGGCCAATACTACTACTATGATGATTACTGCTGCTACTACTAGTACTGCTGATGCTAATTTGATTGCTGCTGCTACTACTACTACTATTAGTTCAGTGTATGTCAAATACTAGTACTATTACTACTACCGCAGCTGCTGCTACTTCTGATACTACTTCTGCTACTACAGGTAGTGCAGTGAATGGCAAATACTATTAATACTACTGCTCAGGCTGCTGCTACTACTGCTAATACTACTGCTACTACTACTAGCACTGTTGCTGCTAATTCTACTGATGCTGCTGCTCTATGTGCTGCTACTACTACTACTAGTCAATGCATGGCAAATACTACTACTATTACTGCTTCTGCTGCTACTACTTCTGCTACTACTGCTACTATTAGTAGTCCAGTGTATATCAAATACTACTAGTATCACCACGACTGCTGCTGCTCGTATTACTACAGCAACTACTAGCCCAGTGCGTGGTAAATACTACTATTACTACCACTTCTGCTTCTGCAGCTACTATTGCTACTACTACAAGTCCAGTGCATTGCAAACACATTGCTATTACTAGTAGTGCATTGCATTTAAAATACTACTATAATTACTACGTCTGCTGCTACTACTGTTACTACTAGTAGTACAGTGCATGGTAAATACAACTACAATTAATACTAATGCTGCTGCTGCTACCACTGCTACTACTAGTAGTAAATTGCATGGCAAATACAACTAATATTACTACAACTGCTGTTGCTACTACTGCTACTACTAATATGAATACCACTAGGCCAGAGCATGGCAAATCTACTACTACAATTGCTATTGCTGCTACTGCTACTACTACTACTTACCCAGGGCGTGCCAAATACAACTACTGTTACCACTACTGCTGCTACTACTGCTGCAACTACTACTGCTACTGTTTCTAATTCTACTGCTTTTGCTACTACTACTACTACTACTATCCCAGGGCACGGCAAATAATATTACTATTATTACTACTGCTGCTGCTGCTGCTACTACGGCTACTACTGCTATCAATACTACTAGCCAGTGCATGGCAAGTCTACTACTACTACTGCTATTGCTGCTACTTCCACTCCTACTACTGGCCAACTGCCAGGCAAATCTTCTACCACTTCTGCTGCTGCGATCACTGGTACTACTACAAATACTAGCCTATTGCATATCAAATACTACTAGTATTAACACTACTGCTGCTACTCCTCCTACTGCTGCTACGACTACTACTGCTGCTACTTTTTCTCTTAGTAGCCCAGTGCATGGAATATAGTACTTCTATAACTACGCTTATGTCTGCAGTTTATATTACTGCTACTACAACTGCTACTCCTAGTAGACCAGTGCATGGCAAATACTACTACTACTACTACTTCTGCTGCTGCTGATACTACTGCTACTACTTCTGCTAGTACTAGTAGTCCAGTGCATGGCAAATACTACAACTATTACTACTACTGCTGCTGCTGATACTACTGCTACTACTACCATCAATACTACTAGCTCAGTGCATGGCAAATCTACTACTACTACTGCTATTGCTGCTACTTCCACTCCTACTACTGGCCCACTGCCAGGCAAATCTTCTACCACTTCTACTGCTGGTGCGACCACTAGTACTACTACAAATACTAGCCTATTGCATTGCAAATACTACTACTATTAACACTACTGCTGCTACTCCCACTACTGCTGCTACTCCTACTACTGCTGCTACTTGTACCCTTAGTAGCTCAGTGCATGGAGAATACTACTTGTATAACTACTCCTGTGTCTACTGTTTCTATTACTGCTACCATTGCAGCTACTACTAGTAGACCATTGCATGGCAAATACTACTACTATTACTACTGCTGCTGCTGCTGATACTTCTGCTACTACTTCTGCTAGTACTAGTAGTCCAGTGCATGGCAAATACTACTTCTATTATTACTACTGCTGCTACTGCTACTACTATCCATCCTACTAGCTCAGTGCATGGCAAATCTACTACTAGTACTTCTATTGCTACTACTGCTACTACTCCTAATGTCACACTGCAGGGCAACTCTGGTGCTACTACTACTGCTGCTGCGGTCAATTCTAATGCTGTTGCTCCCATTATTACTACTGCTACTACTAGTAGTCCAGTGCATGGCAAATACTACTACTATTACCACAACTGCTGCTACTACTACTGCTGCTGCTATTTCTACTACTACTACTAGTCCAGTGCATGGCAAACACTAGTGCTATTACTAATACTGCTGCTGCTGCTCCTCCTACTTCTACTATTACTGCTACTACTAGCAGTCCTTTGCATTGTAAATACTACTACTATTACTACTACTGCTGCTAGTACGGCTACTACAATGATCTATAATACTAACCCAGTGCATGACAAATCTACTATTACTACTTCTATTGCGGCTACTGCTACTACTACTGCTAGACCAGTGCATGGCAGATACTACTACTATTACCACTATTGCTTCTACTTCTAGTACTGCTGCTTCTACTACGGCTGCTGCTTCTTCTACAGCTGCTGCTGCTACTACTACTCATCCTAGCTCTGTTCGTGGAAAATACTGCTACTACAACTGATGCTGATGCTGCTGCTACTACTGCCACTACTAATACCAATACTACTCGACCAGTGCATGGTAAATCTACTACTACCCTTGCTAGTGCTGCGACTGCTCCTACTAGTAGCAGCCCAGTGAATAGCAAATACTACTACTATTACCACTACTGCTGCTGCTATTACTACTGCAGCAACTAGTAGTGCTGCTGCTGCTGCTGCTACTACTACTATCTCCGTGCATGGCAAATACTTCTACTATTACTACTACTGCTGCTGCTGCTGCTACTACTACTACTACTACTCCTGCCACTGATAGTAGTGCAGTGCATGGCAAGTACTACTACTGTTTCTACTACTGCTGCTGCCACTTTTATTGCTGTCACTACCACTACTGCTACTACTAGTACTCCAGTGTATGGCAAATACTGCTTCTATTACTACTACTGCTGCCGTTGCTGCTACTGCTACTACTACTGCTACAACTTGCACCCAGTAAATTGCAAACATTACAACTATTACTTCTACTGCTGCTGCTGCTTCTACTGATACTACTGCTACTGCTTCTACTTCTCCTGCTGCTGCTTCTACTACTACCACTACTAGTCCCAGTGCAAGGTAAATAATACGATTATTACGACTACTGCTGCTTCTGCTAGTACTGCTGCTACTACTGCTACTACTGGTAGTCCAGTGCATGAAAAATACTATTACTACTACTGCTGCAGCTGCTGCTACTACTGCTGCTACTACTGCTACTACTAGTGATCCAGTGCATGGCAAATACAACAAATATTACTACTACTGATGTTGCCTCTACTACTGCTAATACTACTATCAATGCTACTAGCCAGTGCATGGCAAATATACTACTACTGCTGCTATTGCTGCTACTTCCACTACTACTACTGGCCCACTGCTGGGCAAATCATCTGCCACTTCTACTGCTGCTGCTGCTACAACTACTACTACTACTACTACTACTAGCCCATTGCATCTCAAATACTACTACTATTACCACTACTGCTGTTAGTCCTACTACTCCTGCTAGTCCTATTACAGCCGCTACTTGTACTACTACTATCCCAGTGCACGGAATGTACTACTAGTAAAGCGACTCCTACGTCTGCTTTTTCTACTACTGCTTCTGCTACTGCTACTACTAGTAGACCAGTGTGTGGCAAATACTACTACTATTACTACTACTGCTGCTGCTGCTACTACTGCTACTACTACTGCTATTACTAGTAGTCCAGGGAATGGCAAATACTACTACTACTATCACTACTACTGCTGCTGCTGCTACTACTACTGCTCCTTCTACTGCAACTACTAGTAGTCCAGTCCTTGGCAAATACTACTACTATGACTATGACTGCTGCTAATGCTACCACTGCTACTACTACTAATCCTGTCCGTGGCAAATGCTACTCTATTACTACTACTGCTGCAGCAGCGGCTACTGCTACTACTAATATCAATACTACGAGCCCAGTGCATGGCAAGTCTACCTCTACTGTTACTATTGCTGCTACTGCTACTACTACTTCTTACCCAGTGCATGGCAGATACTACTTCTATTACCACTGCTGCTGCTACCTCTACTGCTGCTGCAGCTACATCTACTGCTGCTGCTATTACTATTACTACTTCTACTACTAGCACAGTGCGTGGCAAATAGTACTAATATTACTACTACCGCTGCTGCTGTTGCTATGACTTCTAGTACTACTGCTACTACTAGTAATCCAGTGTGTCGCAAATACTATTCATACTACTACTGCTGCTGTTGCTACTACTACTATCAATACTACTAGCCCAGTGCATGGCCAATATACTACTACTACTGCTATAGCTGCTACTGCTACTACTACTAGTGGCCCACTGCAGGGCATATCTGCTGCTACTCTTACTGCTGCTTATGCCATTTCTATTCCTGGTGCTACCTCTACTACTGCTGCTACTACTAGTAGTCTAGTGCATGGCAAATACTACTATTACTACTACTTCTGCTGCTGCTACTACTGCTACTACTAGTATCAATACTACTATCCCAGTGCATGGCAAATCTACTAGTACTACACCTATTAGTGCTAATGCTAATACTGCTACTTGCACACTGCAGGGCCAATCTGCTGCTACTACTACCGACGTTGCTGCTAATTCTACTTCTGCTGCTACCAATACAACTACTACTCCTAGTACCCCAGTGCATTTCAAATACTACCAATATTACCAGTACTGTTGCTACTACTACTGCTGCTGCTACTAGTACTATTACTAGCCCAGTCCATGCCAAATACTACGACTATTACCACTGCTGCTACTTCTGCTACTATTACTGCTCTTGCTCTTACGACTACTTCTGCTACTACTACTGCTACCGCTTCTAATTCTACTGTTGCTGCTACTACTACTAGCCCAGGGCATGGCAAATACTACTACTATTATTACTACTGCTGCTGCTGCTACTACTTCTACTAGTACTTCTATTACTTGTAGTCTAGTGCATGGGAAATACTACTTCTATTACTACTCCTGCTGCTGCTGCTACTACTGCTACTACTACTCCCAATACTACTAGCTTAGTGCATGGGAAATCTGCTACTACTACTGCTGTATCTGCTACCGCTACTACTACTACTACTGGCCAGCTCCAGGGCAAATCTGCTGCTACTACTTCTGTTGCTGCTGCCACTTCTACTGCTCTTGCTACAACTACTACTACTGCTACTACTAGTAGTCCAGTGTATGGTAAATCCTAATACTACTAGTACTACTGCTGATGCAGCTTCTAGTGTTACTGCTACTACTGCTACTACTGCTAGTCCAGTGTATTGCAAATATTATTCTAATACTACTACTGCTGATGCTGCTACTACTGCTACTACTAATATCAATAGTACCAGCCAATTTCATGGCAAACCTACTACTACTCTTGCTATTGCTGCTGCTGCTACTACTACTGCTAACCCAGTGCATGGCAGATGCTACTACTATTACCACTACTGCTGCTGCTGCTGCTACTACTGCTGCTAATAGTAGTCCAGTGCGTTTCAAATACTACTAATATTACCACTACTGCCGCTGCTACTACTTCTACTACTACTATGAATATTACTAGCCCATTGCAAGGCAAATCTACTATTTCTACTTCTATTCCTAACACTTTTACTACTACTACTGGCCCAGTGCAGGGAAAATCTGCTGCTACTTCTAGTGCTGCCCCTGCCACTTCTATTGCTGCTGCTACAGCTACTACTATTACAACTATTGACTAGTGCATCAACAATACTACTACTATTAATATTACTGCTGCTTCTGGTGCTACTCCTGCTACTACTATTTGTCCAGTAAATGGCAAATACTACTACTCTTACTACTGCTTCTGATGCTGTTACTACTGCTACTACTACCATCAATACTACTAGTCCAATCTATTACTCCTACTGCTATTGCTGCTTCTTGTCCTACTACTACTGCCAACTGCAGTGCAAGTTAGCTGCTACTACTACTGTTGCTGCTGTCACATCTACTGATGCTGATCCCACTACTACTACTACGACGACTAGTCCAGTGCATGGCAAATACTACTACAATTTCCACTACTGGTTCTACTACAGCAGCTGCTATTTCTACTGCTGCTGCTACTACTAGTGTACTACTAGCCCAGTGCATGGCAAATGGTACTACTATTATTACTACTGCTACTTCTGCTACTACTACTGCTAGTACTAGCAGTCCAGTGCATTTAAAATTCTACTACTATTTCTATTACTGCTGCTGCTACTACTGATGCTCCTACTACTGCTACTACTAGTAATCCAGTGCATGGCAAATATTATTAATAGTAATACTGCTGCTGCTGCTACTACTACTATAAATACTACTAGCCCAGTGCATGTCAAATATACTACTAATACTGCTATTCCTGCTTCCGCTACTATTACTACTGGCCCACTGCAGGGCAAATCTTCTGCTACTACTACTGCTTCTGCTGTCCGTTCTACTGCTGCTGCTTCCACTACTACTACAACTTCTACTAGTAGCCCAGCGCATGGCCAATACTACTACTATGATGATTACTGCTGCTACTACTAGTACTGCTGATGCTAATTTGATGGCTGCTGCTACTACTACTACTATTAGTTCAGTGTATGTCAAATGCTAGTACTATTACTACTACCGCAGCTGCTGCTACTTCTGATACTACTTCTGCTACTACAGGTAGTGCAGTGAATGGCAAATACTATTAACACTACTGCTCAGGCTGCTGCTACTACTGCTACTACTACTGCTACTACTACTAGCACTGTTGCTGCTAATTCTACTGATGCTGCTGCTCTATGTGCTGCTACTACTACTACTAGTCAATGCATGGCAAATACTACTACTATTACTGCTTCTGCTGCTACTACTTCTGCTACTACTGCTACTATTAGTAGTCCAGTGTATATCAAATACTACTAGTATCACCACGACTGCTGCTACTACTTCGACTGCCGCTGCTACTTCTCCTGCTGCTCGTATTACTACAGCTACTACTAGCCCAGTGCGTGGTAAATACTACTACTATTACTACCACTGCTGCTTCTGCAGCTACTATTGCTACTACTACAAGTCCAGTGCATTGCAAACACATTGCTATTACTAGTAGTGCATTGCATTTAAAATACTACTATAATTACTACGTCTGCTGCTACTACTGTTACTACTAGTAGTACAGTGCATGGTAAATACAACTACAATTAATACTAATGCTGCTGCTGCTACCACTGCTACTACTAGTAGTAAATTGCATGGCAAATACAACTAATATTACTACAACTGCTGTTGCTACTACTGCTACTACTAATATGAATACCACTAGGCCAGAGCATGGCAAATCTACTACTACAATTGCTATTGCTGCTACTGCTACTACTACTACTTACCCAGGGCGTGCCAAATACAACTACTGTTACCACTACTGCTGCTACTACTGCTGCAACTACTACTGCTACTGTTTCTAATTCTACTGCTTTTACTACAACTACTACTACTACTACTATCCCAGGGCACGGGAAATAATACTACTATTATTACTACTGCTGCTGCTGCTGCTACTATGGCTACTACTGCTATCAATACTACTAGCCAGTGCATGGCAAGTCTACTACTACTACTGCTATTGCTGCTACTTCCACTCCTACTACTGGCCAACTGCCAGGCAAATCTTCTACCACTTCTGCTGCTGCAATCACTGGTACTACTACAAATACTAGCCTATTGCATATCAAATACTACTAGTATTAACACTACTGCTGCTACTCCTCCTACTGCTGCTACGACTACTACTGCTGCTACTTTTTCTCTTAGTAGCCCAGTGCATGGAATACAGTACTTCTATAACTATGCTTATGTCTGCAGTTTATATTACTGCTACTACAACTGCTACTCCTAGTAGAGCAGTGCATGGCAAATACTACTACTACTACTACTTCTGCTGCTGCTGATACTACTGCTACTACTTCTGCTAGTACTAGTAGTCCAGTGCATGGCAAATACTACAACTATTACTACTACTGCTGCTGCTGATACTACTGCTACTACTACCATCAATACTACTAGCTCAGTGCATGGCAAATCTACTACTACTACTGCTATTGCTGCTACTTCCACTCCTACTACTGGCCCACTGCCAGGCAAATCTTCTACCACTTCTACTGCTGGTGCGACCACTAGTACTACTACAAATACTAGCCTATTGCATTGCAAATATTACTACTATTAACACTACTGCTGCTACTCCCACTACTGCTGCTACTCCTACTACTGCTGCTACTTGTACCCTTAGTAGCTCAGTGCATGGAGAATACTACTTGTATAACTACTCCTGTGTCTACTGTTTCTATTACTGCTACCACTGCAGCTACTACTAGTAGACCATTGCATGGCAAATACTACTACTATTACTACTGCTGCTGCTGCTGATACTTCTGCTACTACTTCTGCTAGTACTAGTAGTCCAGTGCATGGCAAATACTACTTCTATTATTACTACTGCTGCTACTGCTACTACTATCCATCCTACTAGCTCAGTGCATGGCAAATCTAGTACTAGTACTTCTATTGCTACTACTGCTACTACTCCTAATGTCACACTGCAGGGCAACTCTGGTGCTACTACTACTGCTGCTGCGGTCAATTCTAATGCTGTTGCTCCCATTATTACTACTGCTACTACTAGTAGTCCAGTGCATGGCAAATACTACTACTATTACCACAACTGCTGCTACTACTACTGCTGCTGCTATTTCTACTACTACTACTAGTCCAGTGCATGGCAAACACTAGTGCTATTACTAATACTGCTGCTGCTGCTCCTCCTACTTCTACTATTACTGCTACTACTAGCAGTCCTTTGCATTGTAAATACTACTACTATTACTACTACTGCTGCTAGTACGGCTACTACAATGATCTATAATACTAACCCAGTGCATGACAAATCTACTATTACTACTTCTATTGCGGCTACTGCTACTACTACTGCTAGACCAGTGCATGGCAGATACTACTACTATTACCACTATTGCTTCTACTTCTAGTACTGCTGCTTCTACTACGTCTGCTACTTCTTCTACATCTGCTGCTGCTACTACTACTCATCCTAGCTCTGTTCGTGGAAAATACTGCTACTACAACTGATGCTGATGCTGCTGCTACTACTGCCACTACTAATACCAATACTACTCGACCAGTGCATGGTAAATCTACTACTACCCTTGCTAGTGCTGTGACTGCTCCTACTAGTAGCAGCCCAGTGAATAGCAAATACTACTACTATTACCACTACTGCTGCTGCTATTACTACTGCAGCAACTAGTAGTGCTGCTGCTGCTGCTGCTACTACTACTATCTCCGTGCATGGCAAATACTTCTACTATTACTACTACTGCTGCTGCTGCTGCTACTACTACTACTACTCCTGCTACTGATAGTAGTGCAGTGCATGGCAAGTACTACTACTGTTTCTACTACTGCTGCTGCCACTTTTATTGCTGTCACTACCACTACTGCTACTACTAGTACTCCAGTGTATGGCAAATACTGCTTCTATTACTACTACTGCTGCCGTTGCTGCTACTGCTACTACTACTGCTACAACTTGCACCCAGTAAATTGCAAACATTACAACTATTACTTCTACTGCTGCTGCTGCTTCTACTGATACTACTGCTACTGCTTCTACTTCTCCTGCTGCTGCTTCTACTACTACCACTACTAGTCCCAGTGCAAGGTAAATAATACGATTATTACGACTACTGCTGCTTCTGCTAGTACTGCTGCTACTACTGCTACTACTGGTAGTCCAGTGCATGAAAAATACTATTACTACTACTGCTGCAGCTGCTGCTACTACTGCTGCTACTACTGCTACTACTAGTGATCCAGTGCATGGCAAATACAACAAATATTACTACTACTGATGTTGCCTCTACTACTGCTAATACTACTATCAATGCTACTAGCCAGTGCATGGCAAATATACTACTACTGCTGCTATTGCTGCTACTTCCACTACTACTACTGGCCCACTGCTGGGCAAATCATCTGCCACTTCTACTGCTGCTGCTGCTACAACTACTACTACTACTACTAGCCCATTGCATCTCAAATACTACTACTATTACCACTACTGCTGTTAGTCCTACTACTGCTGCTAGTCCTATTACAGCTGCTACTTGTACTATTACTATCCCAGTGCACGGAATGTACTACTAGTAAAGCTACTCCTACGTCTGCTTTTTCTACTACTGCTTCTGCTACTGCTACTACTAGTAGACCAGTGTGTGGCAAATACTACTACTATTACTACTACTGCTGCTGCTGCTACTACTGCTACTACTACTGCTATTACTAGTAGTCCAGGGAATGGCAAATACTACTACTACTATCACTACTACTGCTGCTGCTGCTACTACTACTGCTCCTTCTACTGCAACTACTAGTAGTCCAGTCCTTGGCAAATACTACTACTATGACTATGACTGCTGCTAATGCTACCACTGCTACTACTACTAATCCTGTCCGTGGCAAATGCTACTCTATTACTACTACTGCTGCAGCAGCGGCTACTGCTACTACTAATATCAATACTACGAGCCCAGTGCATGGCAAGTCTACCTCTACTGTTACTATTGCTGCTACTGCTACTACTACTTCTTACCCAGTGCATGGCAGATACTACTTCTATTACCACTGCTGCTGCTACCTCTACTGCTGCTGCAGCTACATCTACTGCTGCTGCTATTACTATTACTACTTCTACTACTAGCACAGTGCGTGGCAAATAGTACTAATATTACTACTACCGCTGCTGCTGTTGCTATGACTTCTAGTACTACTGCTACTACTAGTAATCCAGTGTGTCGCAAATACTATTCATACTACTACTGCTGCTGTTGCTACTACTACTATCAATACTACTAGCCCAGTGCATGGCCAATATACTACTACTACTGCTATAGCTGCTACTGCTACTACTACTAGTGGCCCACTGCAGGGCATATCTGCTGCTACTCTTACTGCTGCTTATGCCATTTCTATTCCTGGTGCTACCTCTACTACTGCTGCTACTACTAGTAGTCTAGTGCATGGCAAATACTACTATTACTACTACTTCTGCTGCTGCTACTACTGCTACTACTAGTATCAATACTACTATCCCAGTGCATGGCAAATCTACTAGTACTACACCTATTAGTGCTAATGCTAATACTGCTACTTGCACACTGCAGGGCCAATCTGCTGCTACTACTACCGACGTTGCTGCTAATTCTACTTCTGCTGCTACCAATACAACTACTACTCCTAGTACCCCAGTGCATTTCAAATACTACCAATATTACCAGTACTGTTGCTACTACTACTGCTGCTGCTACTAGTACTATTACTAGCCCAGTCCATGCCAAATACTACGACTATTACCACTGCTGCTACTTCTGCTACTATTACTGCTCTTGCTCTTACGACTACTTCTGCTACTACTACTGCTACCGCTTCTAATTCTACTGTTGCTGCTACTACTACTAGCCCAGGGCATGGCAAATACTACTACTATTATTACTACTGCTGCTGCTGCTACTACTTCTACTAGTACTTCTATTACTTGTAGTCTAGTGCATGGGAAATACTACTTCTATTACTACTCCTGTTGCTGCTGCTAATACTGCTACTACTACTCCCAATACTACTAGCTTAGTGCATGGGAAATCTGCTACTACTACTGCTGTATCTGCTACCGCTACTACTACTACTACTGGCCAGCTCCAGGGCAAATCTGCTGCTACTACTTCTGTTGCTGCTGCCACTTCTACTGCTCTTGGTACAACTACTACTACTGCTACTACTAGTAGTCCAGTGTATGGTAAATCCTAATACTACTAGTACTACTGCTGATGCAGCTTCTAGTGTTACTGCTACTACTGCTACTACTGCTAGTCCAGTGTATTGCAAATATAATTCTATTACTACTACTGCTGATGCTGCTACTACTGCTACTACTAATATCAATAGTACCAGCCAATTTCATGGCAAACCTACTACTACTCTTGCTATTGCTGCTGCTGCTACTACTACTGCTAAACCAGTGCATGGCAGATGCTACTACTATTACCACTACTGCTGCTGCTGCTGCTACTACTGCTGCTAATAGTAGTCCAGTGCGTGGCAAATACTACTAATATTACCACTACTGACGCTGCTACTACTTCTACTACTACTATGAATATTACTAGCCCATTGCAAGGCAAATCTACTATTTCTACTGCTATTCCTAACACTTTTACTACTACTACTGGCCCAGTGCAGGGAAAATCTGCTGCTACTTCTAGTGCTGCCCCTGCCACTTCTATTGCTGCTGCTACAGCTACTACTATTACAACTATTGACTAGTGCATCAACAATACTACTACTATTAATATTACTGCTGCTTCTGGTGCTACTACTGCTACTACTATTTGTCCAGTAAATGGCAAATACTACTACTCTTACTACTGCTTCTGATGCTGTTACTACTGCTACTGCTACCATCAATACTACTAGCCCAATCTATTACTCCTACTGCTATTGCTGCTTCTTGTCCTACTACTACTGCCAACTGCAGTGCAAGTTAGCTGCTACTACTACTGTTGCTGCTGTCACATCTACTGATGCTGATCCCACTACTACTACTACGATGACTAGTCCAGTGCATGGCAAATACTACTACAATTACCACTACTGGTTCTACTACAGCAGCTGCTATTTCTACTGCTGCTGCTACTACTAGTGTACTACTAGCCCAGTGCATGTCAAATATACTACTAATACTGCTATTCCTGCTTCCGCTACTATTACTACTGGCCCACTGCAGGGCAAATCTTCTGCTACTACTACTGCTTCTGCTGTCCGTTCTACTGCTGCTGCTTCCACTACTACTACAACTTCTACTAGTAGCCCAGCGCATGGCCAATACTACTACTATGATGATTACTGCTGCTACTACTAGTACTGCTGATGCTAATTTGATTGCTGCTGCTACTACTACTACTATTAGTTCAGTGTATGTCAAATGCTAGTACTATTACTACTACCGCAGCTGCTGCTACTTCTGATACTACTTCTGCTACTACAGGTAGTGCAGTGAATGGCAAATACTATTAACACTACTGCTCAGGCTGCTGCTACTACTGCTACTACTACTGCTACTACTACTAGCACTGTTGCTGCTAATTCTACTGATGCTGCTGCTCTATGTGCTGCTACTACTACTACTAGTCAATGCATGGCAAATACTACTACTATTACTGCTTCTGCTGCTACTACTTCTGCTACTACTGCTACTATTAGTAGTCCAGTGTATATCAAATACTACTAGTATCACCACGACTGCTGCTACTACTTCGACTGCCGCTGCTACTTCTCCTGCTGCTCGTATTACTACAGCTACTACTAGCCCAGTGCGTGGTAAATACTACTACTATTACTACCACTGCTGCTTCTGCAGCTACTATTGCTACTACTACAAGTCCAGTGCATTGCAAACACATTGCTATTACTAGTAGTGCATTGCATTTAAAATACTACTATAATTACTACGTCTGCTGCTACTACTGTTACTACTAGTAGTACAGTGCATGGTAAATACAACTACAATTAATACTAATGCTGCTGCTGCTACCACTGCTACTACTAGTAGTAAATTGCATGGCAAATACAACTAATATTACTACAACTGCTGTTGCTACTACTGCTACTACTAATATGAATACCACTAGGCCAGAGCATGGCAAATCTACTACTACAATTGCTATTGCTGCTACTGCTACTACTACTACTTACCCAGGGCGTGCCAAATACAACTACTGTTACCACTACTGCTGCTACTACTGCTGCAACTACTACTGCTACTGTTTCTAATTCTACTGCTTTTGCTACTACTACTACTACTACTATCCCAGGGCATGGCAAATAATACTACTATTATTACTACTGCTGCTGCTGCTGCTACTACGGCTACTACTGCTATCAATACTACTAGCCAGTGCATGGCAAGTCTACTACTACTACTGCTATTGCTGCTACTTCCACTCCTACTACTGGCCAACTGCCAGGCAAATCTTCTACCACTTCTGCTGCTGCGATCACTGGTACTACTACAAATACTAGCCTATTGCATATCAAATACTACTAGTATTAACACTACTGCTGCTACTCCTCCTACTGCTGCTACGACTACTACTGCTGCTACTTTTTCTCTTAGTAGCCCAGTGCATGGAATATAGTACTTCTATAACTACGCTTATGTCTGCAGTTTATATTACTGCTACTACAACTGCTACTCCTAGTAGACCAGTGCATGGCAAATACTACTACTACTACTACTTCTGCTGCTGCTGATACTACTGCTACTACTTCTGCTAGTACTAGTAGTCCAGTGCATGGCAAATACTACAACTATTACTACTACTGCTGCTGCTGATACTACTGCTACTACTACCATCAATACTACTAGCTCAGTGCATGGCAAATCTACTACTACTACTGCTATTGCTGCTACTTCCACTCCTACTACTGGCCCACTGCCAGGCAAATCTTCTACCACTTCTACTGCTGGTGCGACCACTAGTACTACTACAAATACTAGCCTATTGCATTGCAAATACTACTACTATTAACACTACTGCTGCTACTCCCACTACTGCTGCTACTCCTACTACTGCTGCTACTTGTACCCTTAGTAGCTCAGTGCATGGAGAATACTACTTGTATAACTACTCCTGTGTCTACTGTTTCTATTACTGCTACCACTGCAGCTACTACTAGTAGACCATTGCATGGCAAATACTACTACTATTACTACTGCTGCTGCTGCTGATTCTACTGCTACTACTTCTGCTAGTACTAGCAGTCCAGTGCATGGCAAATACTACTTCTATTATTACTACTGCTGCTACTGCTACTACTATCCATCCTACTAGCTCAGTGCATGGCAAATCTACTACTAGTACTTCTATTGCTACTACTGCTACTACTCTTAATGTCACACTGCAGGGCAACCCTGGTGCTACTACTACTGCTGCTGCGGTCAATTCTAATGCTATTGCTCCCATTATTACTACTGCTACTACTAGTAGTCCAGTGCATGGCAAATACTACTAATATTACTACTGCTGCTGCTGCTGATTCTACTGCTACTACTTCTGCTAGTACTAGCAGTCCAGTGCATGGCAAATACTACTTCTATTATTACTACTGCTGCTACTGCTACTACTATCCATCCTACTAGCTCAGTGCATGGCAAATCTAGTACTAGTACTTCTATTGCTACTACTGCTACTACACCTAATGTCACACTGCAGGGCAACTCTGGTGCTACTACTACTGCTGCTGCGGTCAATTCTAATGCTGTTGCTCCCATTATTACTACTGCTACTACTAGTAGTCCAATGCATGGCAAATACTACTACTATTACCACAACTGCTGCTACTACTACTGCTGCTGCTATTTCTACTACTACTACTAGTCCAGTGCATGGCAAACACTAGTGCTATTACTAATACTGCTGCTGCTGCTCCTCCTACTTCTACTATTACTGCTACTACTAGCAGTCCTTTGCATTGTAAATACTACTACTATTACTACTACTGCTGCTAGTACGGCTACTACAATGATCTATAATACTAACCCAGTGCATGACAAATCTACTATTCCTACTTCTATTGCGGCTACTGCTACTACTACTGCTAGACCAGTGCATGGCAGATACTACTACTATTACCACTATTGCTTCTACTTCTAGTACTGCTGCTTCTACTACGTCTGCTGCTTCTTCTACAGCTGCTGCTGCTACTACTACTCATCCTAGCTCTGTTCGTGGAAAATACTGCTACTACAACTGATGCTGATGCTGCTGCTACTACTGCCACTACTAATACCAATACTACTCGACCAGTGCATGGTAAATCTACTACTACCCTTGCTAGTGCTGTGACTGCTCCTACTAGTAGCAGCCCAGTGAATAGCAAATACTACTACTATTACCACTACTGCTGCTGCTATTACTACTGCAGCAACTAGTAGTGCTGCAGCTGCTGCTGCTGCTGCTACTACTACTATCTCCGTGCATGGCAAATACTTCTACTATTACTACTACTGCTGCTGCTGCTGCTACTACTACTACTACTCCTGCTACTGATAGTAGTGCAGTGCATGGCAAGTACTACTACTGTTTCTACTACTGCTGCTGCCACTTTTATTGCTGTCACTACCACTACTGCTACTACTAGTACTCCAGTGTATGGCAAATACTGCTTCTATTACTACTACTGCTGCCGTTGCTGCTACTGCTACTACTACTGCTACAACTTGCACCCAGTAAATTGCAAACATTACAACTATTACTTCTACTGCTGCTGCTGCTTCTACTGATACTACTGCTACTGCTTCTACTTCTCCTGCTGCTGCTTCTACTACTACCACTACTAGTCCCAGTGCAAGGTAAATAATACGATTATTACGACTACTGCTGCTTCTGCTAGTACTGCTGCTACTACTGCTACTACTGGTAGTCCAGTGCATGAAAAATACTCTTACTACTACTGCTGCAGCTGCTGCTACTACTGCTGCTACTACTGCTACTACTAGTGATCCAGTGCATGGCAAATACAACAAATATTACTACTACTGATGTTGCCTCTACTACTGCTAATACTACTATCAATGCTACTAGCCAGTGCATGGCAAATATACTACTACTGCTGCTATTGCTGCTACTTCCACTACTACTACTGGCCCACTGCTGGGCAAATCATCTGCCACTTCTACTGCTGCTGCTGCTACAACTACTACTACTACTACTACTACTAGCCCATTGCATCTCAAATACTACTACTATTACCACTACTGCTGTTAGTCCTACTACTGCTGCTAGTCCTATTACAGCTGCTACTTGTACTATTACTATCCCAGTGCACGGAATGTACTACTAGTAAAGCTACTCCTACGTCTGCTTTTTCTACTACTGCTTCTGCTACTGCTACTACTAGTAGACCAGTGTGTGGCAAATACTACTACTATTACTACTACTGCTGCTGCTGCTACTACTGCTACTACTACTGCTATTACTAGTAGTCCAGGGAATGGCAAATACTACTACTACTATCACTACTACTGCTGCTGCTGCTACTACTACTGCTCCTTCTACTGCAACTACTAGTAGTCCAGTCCTTGGCAAATACTACTACTATGACTATGACTGCTGCTAATGCTACCACTGCTACTACTACTAATCCTGTCCGTGGCAAATGCTACTCTATTACTACTACTGCTGCAGCAGCGGCTACTGCTACTACTAATATCAATACTACGAGCCCAGTGCATGGCAAGTCTACCTCTACTGTTACTATTGCTGCTACTGCTACTACTACTTCTTACCCAGTGCATGGCAGATACTACTTCTATTACCACTGCTGCTGCTACCTCTACTGCTGCTGCAGCTACATCTACTGCTGCTGCTATTACTATTACTACTTCTACTACTAGCACAGTGCGTGGCAAATAGTACTAATATTACTACTACCGCTGCTGCTGTTGCTATGACTTCTAGTACTACTGCTACTACTAGTAATCCAGTGTGTCGCAAATACTATTCATACTACTACTGCTGCTGTTGCTACTACTACTATCAATACTACTAGCCCAGTGCATGGCCAATATACTACTACTACTGCTATAGCTGCTACTGCTACTACTACTAGTGGCCCACTGCAGGGCATATCTGCTGCTACTCTTACTGCTGCTTATGCCATTTCTATTCCTGGTGCTACCTCTACTACTGCTGCTACTACTAGTAGTCTAGTGCATGGCAAATACTACTATTACTACTACTTCTGCTGCTGCTACTACTGCTACTACTAGTATCAATACTACTATCCCAGTGCATGGCAAATCTACTAGTACTACACCTATTAGTGCTAATGCTAATACTGCTACTTGAACACTGCAGGGCCAATCTGCTGCTACTACTACCGACGTTGCTGCTAATTCTACTTCTGCTGCTACCAATACAACTACTACTCCTAGTACCCCAGTGCATTTCAAATACTACCAATATTACCAGTACTGTTGCTACTACTACTGCTGCTGCTACTAGTACTATTACTAGCCCAGTCCATGCCAAATACTACGACTATTACCACTGCTGCTACTTCTGCTACTATTACTGCTCTTGCTCTTACGACTACTTCTGCTACTACTACTGCTACCGCTTCTAATTCTACTGTTGCTGCTACTACTACTAGCCCAGGGCATGGCAAATACTACTACTATTATTACTACTGCTGCTGCTGCTACTACTTCTACTAGTACTTCTATTACTTGTAGTCTAGTGCATGGGAAATACTACTTCTATTACTACTCCTGTTGCTGCTGCTAATACTGCTACTACTACTCCCAATACTACTAGCTTAGTGCATGGGAAATCTGCTACTACTACTGCTGTATCTGCTACCGCTACTACTACTACTACTGGCCAGCTCCAGGGCAAATCTGCTGCTACTACTTCTGTTGCTGCTGCCACTTCTACTGCTCTTGCTACAACTACTACTACTGCTACTACTAGTAGTCCAGTGTATGGTAAATCCTAATACTACTAGTACTACTGCTGATGCAGCTTCTAGTGTTACTGCTACTACTGCTACTACTGCTAGTCCAGTGTATTGCAAATATAATTCTATTACTACTACTGCTGATGCTGCTACTACTGCTACTACTAATATCAATAGTACCAGCCAATTTCATGGCAAACCTACTACTACTCTTGCTATTGCTGCTGCTGCTACTACTACTGCTAAACCAGTGCATGGCAGATGCTACTACTATTACCACTACTGCTGCTGCTGCTGCTACTACTGCTGCTAATAGTAGTCCAGTGCGTGGCAAATACTACTAATATTACCACTACTGACGCTGCTACTACTTCTACTACTACTATGAATATTACTAGCCCATTGCAAGGCAAATCTACTATTTCTACTGCTATTCCTAACACTTTTACTACTACTACTGGCCCAGTGCAGGGAAAATCTGCTGCTACTTCTAGTGCTGCCCCTGCCACTTCTATTGCTGCTGCTACAGCTACTACTATTACAACTATTGACTAGTGCATCAACAATACTACTACTATTAATATTACTGCTGCTTCTGGTGCTACTACTGCTACTACTATTTGTCCAGTAAATGGCAAATACTACTACTCTTACTACTGCTTCTGATGCTGTTACTACTGCTACTGCTACCATAAATACTACTAGCCCAATCTATTACTCCTACTGCTATTGCTGCTTCTTGTCCTACTACTACTGCCAACTGCAGTGCAAGTTAGCTGCTACTACTACTGTTGCTGCTGTCACATCTACTGATGCTGATCCCACTACTACTACTACGACGACTAGTCCAGTGCATGGCAAATACTACTACAATTACCACTACTGGTTCTACTACAGCAGCTGCTATTTCTACTGCTGCTGCTACTACTAGTGTACTACTAGCCCAGTGCATGTCAAATATACTACTAATACTGCTATTCCTGCTTCCGCTACTATTACTACTGGCCCACTGCAGGGCAAATCTTCTGCTACTACTACTGCTTCTGCTGTCCGTTCTACTGCTGCTGCTTCCACTACTACTACAACTTCTACTAGTAGCCCAGCGCATGGCCAATACTACTACTATGATGATTACTGCTGCTACTACTAGTACTGCTGATGCTAATTTGATTGCTGCTGCTACTACTACTACTATTAGTTCAGTGTATGTCAAATGCTAGTACTATTACTACTACCGCAGCTGCTGCTACTTCTGATACTACTTCTGCTACTACAGGTAGTGCAGTGAATGGCAAATACTATTAACACTACTGCTCAGGCTGCTGCTACTACTGCTACTACTACTGCTACTACTACTAGCACTGTTGCTGCTAATTCTACTGATGCTGCTGCTCTATGTGCTGCTACTACTACTACTAGTCAATGCATGGCAAATACTACTACTATTACTGCTTCTGCTGCTACTACTTCTGCTACTACTGCTACTATTAGTAGTCCAGTGTATATCAAATACTACTAGTATCACCACGACTGCTGCTACTACTTCGACTGCCGCTGCTACTTCTCCTGCTGCTCGTATTACTACAGCTACTACTAGCCCAGTGCGTGGTAAATACTACTACTATTACTACCACTGCTGCTTCTGCAGCTACTATTGCTACTACTACAAGTCCAGTGCATTGCAAACACATTGCTATTACTAGTAGTGCATTGCATTTAAAATACTACTATAATTACTACGTCTGCTGCTACTACTGTTACTACTAGTAGTACAGTGCATGGTAAATACAACTACAATTAATACTAATGCTGCTGCTGCTACCACTGCTACTACTAGTAGTAAATTGCATGGCAAATACAACTAATATTACTACAACTGCTGTTGCTACTACTGCTACTACTAATGTGAATACCACTAGGCCAGAGCATGGCAAATCTACTACTACAATTGCTATTGCTGCTACTGCTACTACTACTACTTACCCAGGGCGTACCAAATACAACTACTGTTACCACTACTGCTGCTACTACTGCTGCAACTACTACTGCTACTGTTTCTAATTCTACTGCTTTTGCTACTACTACTACTACTACTATCCCAGGGCATGGCAAATAATACTACTATTATTACTACTGCTGCTGCTGCTGCTACTACGGCTACTACTGCTATCAATACTACTAGCCAGTGCATGGCAAGTCTACTACTACTACTGCTATTGCTGCTACTTCCACTCCTACTACTGGCCAACTGCCAGGCAAATCTTCTACCACTTCTGCTGCTGCGATCACTGGTACTACTACAAATACTAGCCTATTGCATATCAAATACTACTAGTATTAACACTACTGCTGCTACTCCTCCTACTGCTGCTACGACTACTACTGCTGCTACTTTTTCTCTTAGTAGCCCAGTGCATGGAATATAGTACTTCTATAACTACGCTTATGTCTGCAGTTTATATTACTGCTACTACAACTGCTACTCCTAGTAGACCAGTGCATGGCAAATACTACTACTACTACTACTTCTGCTGCTGCTGATACTACTGCTACTACTTCTGCTAGTACTAGTAGTCCAGTGCATGGCAAATACTACAACTATTACTACTACTGCTGCTGCTGATACTACTGCTACTACTACCATCAATACTACTAGCTCAGTGCATGGCAAATCTACTACTACTACTGCTATTGCTGCTACTTCCACTCCTACTACTGGCCCACTGCCAGGCAAATCTTCTACCACTTCTACTGCTGGTGCGACCACTAGTACTACTACAAATACTAGCCTATTGCATTGCAAATACTACTACTATTAACACTACTACTGCTACTCCCACTACTTCTGCTACTCCTACTACTGCTGCTACTTGTACCCTTAGTAGCTCAGTGCATGGAGAATACTACTTGTATAACTACTCCTGTGTCTACTGTTTCTATTACTGCTACCACTGCAGCTACTACTAGTAGACCATTGCATGGCAAATACTACTACTATTACTACTGCTGCTGCTGCTGATTCTACTGCTACTACTTCTGCTAGTACTAGCAGTCCAGTGCATGGCAAATACTACTTCTATTATTACTACTGCTGCTACTGCTACTACTATCCATCCTACTAGCTCAGTGCATGGCAAATCTACTACTAGTACTTCTATTGCTACTACTGCTACTACTCCTAATGTCACACTGCAGGGCAACTCTGGTGCTACTACGACTGCTGCTGCGGTCAATTCTAATGCTATTGCTCCCATTATTACTACTGCTACTACTAGTAGTCCAGTGCATGGCAAATACTACTAATATTACTACTGCTGCTGCTGCTGATTCTACTGCTACTACTTCTGCTAGTACTAGCAGTCCAGTGCATGGCAAATACTACTTCTATTATTACTACTGCTGCTACTGCTACTACTATCCATCCTACTAGCTCAGTGCATGGCAAATCTAGTACTAGTACTTCTATTGCTACTACTGCTACTACACCTAATGTCACACTGCAGGGCAACTCTGGTGCTACTACTACTGCTGCTGCGGTCAATTCTAATGCTGTTGCTCCCATTATTACTACTGCTACTACTAGTAGTCCAGTGCATGGCAAATACTACTACTATTACCACAACTGCTGCTACTACTACTGCTGCTGCTATTTCTACTACTACTACTAGTCCAGTGCATGGCAAACACTAGTGCTATTACTAATACTGCTGCTGCTGCTCCTCCTACTTCTACTATTACTGCTACTACTAGCAGTCCTTTGCATTGCAAATACTACTAGTATTACTACTGCTGCTGCTAGTACTGCTACTACAATGACCTATAATACTAACCCAGTGCATGGCAAATCTACTATTACTACTTCTATTGCGGCTACTGCTACTACTACTGCTAGACCAGTGCATGGCAGATACTACTACTATTACCACTATTGCTTCTACTTCTAGTACTGCTGCTTCTACTACGGCTGCTGCTTCTTCTACAGCTGCTGCTGCTACTACTACTCATCCTAGCCCTGTTCGTGGAAAATACTGCTACTATTACTACTACTGATGCTGCTGCTACTACTGCCACTACTAATACCAATACTACTCGACCAGTGCATGGTAAATCTACTACTACTCTTGCTAGTGCTCTGACTGCTCCTACTAGTAGCAGCCCAGTGAATAGCAAATACTACTACTATTACCACTACTGCTGCTGCTATTACTACTGCAGCAACTAGTAGTGCTGCTGCTGCTGCTGCTACAACTACTATCTCCGTGCATGGCAAATACTTCTACTATTACTACTAGTGCTGCTGCTGCTGCTACTACTACTACTCCTGCTACTGATAGTAGTGCAGTGCATGGCAAGTACTACTACTGTTTCTACTACTGCTGCTGCCACTTTTATTGCTGTCACTACCACTACTGCTACTACTAGTACCCCAGTGTATGGCAAATACTGCTTCTATTAATACTACTGCTGCCGTTGCTGCTACTGCTACTACTACTGCTACAACTTGCACCCAGTAAATTGCAAACATTACAACTATTACTTCTACTGCTGCTGCTGCTTCTACTGATACTACTGCTACTGCTTCTACTTCTCCTGCTGCTGCTTCTACTACTACCACTACTAGTCCCAGTGCAAGGTAAATAATACGATTATTACGACTACTGCTGCTTCTGCTAATACTGCTGCTACTACTGCTACTACTGGTAGTCCAGTGCATGAAAAATACTATTACTACTACTGCTGCAGCTGCTGCTACTACTGCTGCTACTACTGCTACTACTAGTGATCCAGTGCATGGCAAATACAACAAATATTACTACTACTGATGTTGCCTCTACTACTGCTAATACTACTATCAATGCTACTAGCCAGTGCATGGCAAATATACTACTACTGCTGCTATTGCTGCTACTTCCACTACTACTACTGGCCCACTGCTGGGCAAATCATCTGCCACTTCTACTGCTGCTGCTGCTACAACTACTACTACTACTACTACTACTAGCCCATTGCATCTCAAATACTACTACTATTACCACTACTGCTGTTAGTCCTACTACTCCTGCTAGTCCTATTACTGCTGCTACTTGTACTATTACTATCCCAGTGCACGGAATGTACTACTAGTAAAGCGACTCCTACGTCTGCTTTTTCTACTACTGCTTCTGCTACTGCTACTACTAGTAGACCAGTGTGTGGCAAATACTACTACTATTACTACTACTGCTGCTGCTGCTACTACTGCTACTACTACTGCTATTACTAGTAGTCCAGGGAATGGCAAATACTACTACTACTATCACTACTACTGCTGCTGCTGCTACTACTACTGCTCCTTCTACTGCAACTACTAGTAGTCCAGTCCTTGGCAAATACTACTACTATGACTATGACTGCTGCTAATGCTACCACTGCTACTACTACTAATCCTGTCCGTGGCAAATGCTACTCTATTACTACTACTGCTGCAGCAGCAGCTACTGCTACTACTAATATCAATACTACGAGCCCAGTGCATGGCAAGTCTACCTCTACTGTTACTATTGCTGCTACTGCTACTACTACATCTTACCCAGTGCATGGCAGATACTACTTCTATTACCACTGCTGCTGCTACCTCTACTGCTGCTGCAGCTACATCTACTGCTGCTGCTATTACTATTACTACTTCTACTACTAGCACAGTGCGTGGCAAATAGTACTAATATTACTACTACCGCTGCTGCTGTTGCTATGACTTCTAGTACTACTGCTACTACTAGTAATCCAGTGTGTCGCAAATACTATTCATACTACTACTGCTGCTGTTGCTACTACTACTATCAATACTACTAGCCCAGTGCATGGCCAATATACTACTACTACTGCTATAGCTGCTACTGCTACTACTACTAGTGGCCCACTGCAGGGCATATCTGCTGCTACTCTTACTGCTGCTTATGCCATTTCTATTCCTGGTGCTACCTCTACTACTGCTGCTACTACTAGTAGTCTAGTGCATGGCAAATACTACTATTACTACTACTTCTGCTGCTGCTACTACTGCTACTACTAGTATCAATACTACTATCCCAGTGCATGGCAAATCTACTAGTACTACACCTATTAGTGCTAATGCTAATACTGCTACTTGCACACTGCAGGGCCAATCTGCTGCTACTACTACCGACGTTGCTGCTAATTCTACTTCTGCTGCTACCAATACAACTACTACTCCTAGTACCCCAGTGCATTTCAAATACTACCAATATTACCAGTACTGTTGCTACTACTACTGCTGCTGCTACTAGTACTATTACTAGCCCAGTCCATGCCAAATACTACGACTATTACCACTGCTGCTACTTCTGCTACTATTACTGCTCTTGCTCTTACGACTACTTCTGCTACTACTACTGCTACCGCTTCTAATTCTACTGTTGCTGCTACTACTACTAGCCCAGGGCATGGCAAATACTACTACTATTATTACTACTGCTGCTGCTGCTACTACTTCTACTAGTACATCTATTACTTGTAGTCTAGTGCATGGGAAATACTACTTCTATTACTACTCCTGCTGCTGCTGCTAATACTGCTACTACTACTCCCAATACTACTAGCTTAGTGCATGGGAAATCTGCTACTACTACTGCTGTATCTGCTACCGCTACTACTACTACTACTGGCCAGCTCCAGGGCAAATCTGCTGCTACTACTTCTGTTGCTGCTGCCACTTCTACTGCTCTTGCTACAACTACTACTACTGCTACTACTAGTAGTCCAGTGTATGGTAAATCCTAATACTACTAGTACTACTGCTGATGCAGCTTCTAGTGTTACTGCTACTACTGCTACTACTGCTAGTCCAGTGTATTGCAAATATAATTCTATTACTACTACTGCTGATGCTGCTACTACTGCTACTACTAATATCAATAGTACCAGCCAATTTCATGGCAAACCTACTACTACTCTTGCTATTGCTGCTGCTGCTACTACTACTGCTAACCCAGTGCATGGCAGATGCTACTACTATTACCACTACTGCTGCTGCTGCTGCTACTACTGCTGACAATAGTAGTCCAGTGCGTGGCAAATACTACTAATATTACCACTACTGCAGCTGCTACTACTTCTACTACTACTATGAATATTACTAGCCCATTGCAAGGCAAATCTACTATTTCTACTTCTATTCCTAACACTTTTACTACTACTACTGGCCCAGTGCAGGGAAAATCTGCTGCTACTTCTAGTGCTGCCCCTGCCACTTCTATTGCTGCTGCTACAGCTACTACTATTACAACTATTGACTAGTGCATCAACAATACTACTACTATTAATATTACTGCTGCTTCTGGTGCTACTACTGCTACTACTATTTGTCCAGTAAATGGCAAATACTACTACTCTTACTACTGCTTCTGATGCTGTTACTACTGCTACTGCTACCATCAATACTACTAGCCCAATCTATTACTCCTACTGCTATTGCTGCTTCTTGTCCTACTACTACTGCCAACTGCAGTGCAAGTTAGCTGCTACTACTACTGTTGCTGCTGTCACATCTACTGATGCTGATCCCACTACTACTACTACGACGACTAGTCCAGTGCATGGCAAATACTACTACAATTACCACTACTGGTTCTACTACAGCAGCTGCTATTTCTACTGCTGCTGCTACTACTAGCGTACTACTAGCCCAGTGCATGGCAAATGGTACTACTATTATTACTACTGCTGCTTCTGCTACTACTACTGCTAGTACTAGCAGTCCAGTGCATTTAAAATTCTACTACTATTTCTATTACTGCTGCTGCTACTACTGATGCTCCTACTACTGCTACTACTAGTAATCCAGTGCATGGCAAATATTATTAATAGTAATACTGCTGCTGCTGCTACTACTACTATAAATACTACTAGCCCAGTGCATGTCAAATATACTACTAATACTGCTATTCCTGCTTCCGCTACTATTACTACTGGCCCACTGCAGGGCAAATCTTCTGCTACTACTACTGCTTCTGCTGTCCGTTCTACTGCTGCTGCTTCCACTACTACTACAACTTCTACTAGTAGCCCAGCGCATGGCCAATACTACTACTATGATGATTACTGCTGCTACTACTAGTACTGCTGATGCTAATTTGATTGCTGCTGCTACTACTACTACTATTAGTTCAGTGTATGTCAAATACTAGTACTATTACTACTACCGCAGCTGCTGCTACTTCTGATACTACTTCTGCTACTACAGGTAGTGCAGTGAATGGCAAATACTATTAATACTACTGCTCAGGCTGCTGCTACTACTGCTACTACTACTGCTACTACTACTAGCACTGTTGCTGCTAATTCTACTGATGCTGCTGCTCTATGTGCTGCTACTACTACTACTAGTCAATGCATGGCAAATACTACTACTATTACTGCTTCTGCTGCTACTACTTCTGCTACTACTGCTACTATTAGTAGTCCAGTGTATATCAAATACTACTAGTATCACCACGACTGCTGCTGCTCGTATTACTACAGCAACTACTAGCCCAGTGCGTGGTAAATACTACTATTACTACCACTTCTGCTTCTGCAGCTACTATTGCTACTACTACAAGTCCAGTGCATTGCAAACACATTGCTATTACTAGTAGTGCATTGCATTTAAAATACTACTATAATTACTACGTCTGCTGCTACTACTGTTACTACTAGTAGTACAGTGCATGGTAAATACAACTACAATTAATACTAATGCTGCTGCTGCTACCACTGCTACTACTAGTAGTAAATTGCATGGCAAATACAACTAATATTACTACAACTGCTGTTGCTACTACTGCTACTACTAATATGAATACCACTAGGCCAGAGCATGGCAAATCTACTACTACAATTGCTATTGCTGCTACTGCTACTACTACTACTTACCCAGGGCGTGCCAAATACAACTACTGTTACCACTACTGCTGCTACTACTGCTGCAACTACTACTGCTACTGTTTCTAATTCTACTGCTTTTGCTACTACTACTACTACTACTATCCCAGGGCACGGCAAATAATATTACTATTATTACTACTGCTGCTGCTGCTGCTACTACGGCTACTACTGCTATCAATACTACTAGCCAGTGCATGGCAAGTCTACTACTACTACTGCTATTGCTGCTACTTCCACTCCTACTACTGGCCAACTGCCAGGCAAATCTTCTACCACTTCTGCTGCTGCGATCACTGGTACTACTACAAATACTAGCCTATTGCATATCAAATACTACTAGTATTAACACTACTGCTGCTACTCCTCCTACTGCTGCTACGACTACTACTGCTGCTACTTTTTCTCTTAGTAGCCCAGTGCATGGAATATAGTACTTCTATAACTACGCTTATGTCTGCAGTTTATATTACTGCTACTACAACTGCTACTCCTAGTAGACCAGTGCATGGCAAATACTACTACTACTACTACTTCTGCTGCTGCTGATACTACTGCTACTACTTCTGCTAGTACTAGTAGTCCAGTGCATGGCAAATACTACAACTATTACTACTACTGCTGCTGCTGATACTACTGCTACTACTACCATCAATACTACTAGCTCAGTGCATGGCAAATCTACTACTACTACTGCTATTGCTGCTACTTCCACTCCTACTACTGGCCCACTGCCAGGCAAATCTTCTACCACTTCTACTGCTGGTGCGACCACTAGTACTACTACAAATACTAGCCTATTGCATTGCAAATACTACTACTATTAACACTACTGCTGCTACTCCCACTACTGCTGCTACTCCTACTACTGCTGCTACTTGTACCCTTAGTAGCTCAGTGCATGGAGAATACTACTTGTATAACTACTCCTGTGTCTACTGTTTCTATTACTGCTACCACTGCAGCTACTACTAGTAGACCATTGCATGGCAAATACTACTACTATTACTACTGCTGCTGCTGCTGATACTTCTGCTACTACTTCTGCTAGTACTAGTAGTCCAGTGCATGGCAAATACTACTTCTATTATTACTACTGCTGCTACTGCTACTACTATCCATCCTACTAGCTCAGTGCATGGCAAATCTACTACTAGTACTTCTATTGCTACTACTGCTACTACTCCTAATGTCACACTGCAGGGCAACTCTGGTGCTACTACTACTGCTGCTGCGGTCAATTCTAATGCTGTTGCTCCCATTATTACTACTGCTACTACTAGTAGTCCAGTGCATGGCAAATACTACTACTATTACCACAACTGCTGCTACTACTACTGCTGCTGCTATTTCTACTACTACTACTAGTCCAGTGCATGGCAAACACTAGTGCTATTACTAATACTGCTGCTGCTGCTCCTCCTACTTCTACTATTACTGCTACTACTAGCAGTCCTTTGCATTGTAAATACTACTACTATTACTACTACTGCTGCTAGTACGGCTACTACAATGATCTATAATACTAACCCAGTGCATGACAAATCTACTATTACTACTTCTATTGCGGCTACTGCTACTACTACTGCTAGACCAGTGCATGGCAGATACTACTACTATTACCACTATTGCTTCTACTTCTAGTACTGCTGCTTCTACTACGGCTGCTGCTTCTTCTACAGCTGCTGCTGCTACTACTACTCATCCTAGCTCTGTTCGTGGAAAATACTGCTACTACAACTGATGCTGATGCTGCTGCTACTACTGCCACTACTAATACCAATACTACTCGACCAGTGCATGGTAAATCTACTACTACCCTTGCTAGTGCTGCGACTGCTCCTACTAGTAGCAGCCCAGTGAATAGCAAATACTACTACTATTACCACTACTGCTGCTGCTATTACTACTGCAGCAACTAGTAGTGCTGCTGCTGCTGCTGCTACTACTACTATCTCCGTGCATGGCAAATACTTCTACTATTACTACTACTGCTGCTGCTGCTGCTACTACTACTACTACTCCTGCTACTGATAGTAGTGCAGTGCATGGCAAGTACTACTACTGTTTCTACTACTGCTGCTGCCACTTTTATTGCTGTCACTACCACTACTGCTACTACTAGTACTCCAGTGTATGGCAAATACTGCTTCTATTACTACTACTGCTGCCGTTGCTGCTACTGCTACTACTACTGCTACACCTTGCACCCAGTAAATTGCAAACATTACAACTATTACTTCTACTGCTGCTGCTGCTTCTACTGATACTACTGCTACTGCTTCTACTTCTCCTGCTGCTGCTTCTACTACTACCACTACTAGTCCCAGTGCAAGGTAAATAATACGATTATTACGACTACTGCTGCTTCTGCTAGTACTGCTGCTACTACTGCTACTACTGGTAGTCCAGTGCATGAAAAATACTATTACTACTACTGCTGCAGCTGCTGCTACTACTGCTGCTACTACTGCTACTACTAGTGATCCAGTGCATGGCAAATACAACAAATATTACTACTACTGATGTTGCCTCTACTACTGCTAATACTACTATCAATGCTACTAGCCAGTGCATGGCAAATATACTACTACTGCTGCTATTGCTGCTACTTCCACTACTACTACTGGCCCACTGCTGGGCAAATCATCTGCCACTTCTACTGCTGCTGCTGCTACAACTACTACTACTACTACTAGCCCATTGCATCTCAAATACTACTACTATTACCACTACTGCTGTTAGTCCTACTACTGCTGCTAGTCCTATTACAGCTGCTACTTGTACTATTACTATCCCAGTGCACGGAATGTACTACTAGTAAAGCTACTCCTACGTCTGCTTTTTCTACTACTGCTTCTGCTACTGCTACTACTAGTAGACCAGTGTGTGGCAAATACTACTACTATTACTACTACTGCTGCTGCTGCTACTACTGCTACTACTACTGCTATTACTAGTAGTCCAGGGAATGGCAAATACTACTACTACTATCACTACTACTGCTGCTGCTGCTACTACTACTGCTCCTTCTACTGCAACTACTAGTAGTCCAGTCCTTGGCAAATACTACTACTATGACTATGACTGCTGCTAATGCTACCACTGCTACTACTACTAATCCTGTCCGTGGCAAATGCTACTCTATTACTACTACTGCTGCAGCAGCGGCTACTGCTACTACTAATATCAATACTACGAGCCCAGTGCATGGCAAGTCTACCTCTACTGTTACTATTGCTGCTACTGCTACTACTACTTCTTACCCAGTGCATGGCAGATACTACTTCTATTACCACTGCTGCTGCTACCTCTACTGCTGCTGCAGCTACATCTACTGCTGCTGCTATTACTATTACTACTTCTACTACTAGCACAGTGCGTGGCAAATAGTACTAATATTACTACTACCGCTGCTGCTGTTGCTATGACTTCTAGTACTACTGCTACTACTAGTAATCCAGTGTGTCGCAAATACTATTCATACTACTACTGCTGCTGTTGCTACTACTACTATCAATACTACTAGCCCAGTGCATGGCCAATATACTACTACTACTGCTATAGCTGCTACTGCTACTACTACTAGTGGCCCACTGCAGGGCATATCTGCTGCTACTCTTACTGCTGCTTATGCCATTTCTATTCCTGGTGCTACCTCTACTACTGCTGCTACTACTAGTAGTCTAGTGCATGGCAAATACTACTATTACTACTACTTCTGCTGCTGCTACTACTGCTACTACTAGTATCAATACTACTATCCCAGTGCATGGCAAATCTACTAGTACTACACCTATTAGTGCTAATGCTAATACTGCTACTTGCACACTGCAGGGCCAATCTGCTGCTACTACTACCGACGTTGCTGCTAATTCTACTTCTGCTGCTACCAATACAACTACTACTCCTAGTACCCCAGTGCATTTCAAATACTACCAATATTACCAGTACTGTTGCTACTACTACTGCTGCTGCTACTAGTACTATTACTAGCCCAGTCCATGCCAAATACTACGACTATTACCACTGCTGCTACTTCTGCTACTATTACTGCTCTTGCTCTTACGACTACTTCTGCTACTACTACTGCTACCGCTTCTAATTCTACTGTTGCTGCTACTACTACTAGCCCAGGGCATGGCAAATACTACTACTATTATTACTACTGCTGCTGCTGCTACTACTTCTACTAGTACTTCTATTACTTGTAGTCTAGTGCATGGGAAATACTACTTCTATTACTACTCCTGCTGCTGCTGCTACTACTGCTACTACTACTACCAATACTACTAGCTTAGTGCATGGGAAATCTGCTACTACTACTGCTGTATCTGCTACCGCTACTACTACTACTACTGGCCAGCTCCAGGGCAAATCTGCTGCTACTACTTCTGTTGCTGCTGCCACTTCTACTGCTCTTGCTACAACTACTACTACTGCTACTACTAGTAGTCCAGTGTATGGTAAATCCTAATACTACTAGTACTACTGCTGATGCAGCTTCTAGTGTTACTGCTACTACTGCTACTACTGCTAGTCCAGTGTATTGCAAATATTATTCTAATACTACTACTGCTGATGCTGCTACTACTGCTACTACTAATATCAATAGTACCAGCCAATTTCATGGCAAACCTACTACTACTCTTGCTATTGCTGCTGCTGCTACTACTACTGCTAACCCAGTGCATGGCAGATGCTACTACTATTACCACTACTGCTGCTGCTGCTGCTACTACTGCTGCTAATAGTAGTCCAGTGCGTTTCAAATACTACTAATATTACCACTACTGCCGCTGCTACTACTTCTACTACTACTATGAATATTACTAGCCCATTGCAAGGCAAATCTACTATTTCTACTTCTATTCCTAACACTTTTACTACTACTACTGGCCCAGTGCAGGGAAAATCTGCTGCTACTTCTAGTGCTGCCCCTGCCACTTCTATTGCTGCTGCTACAGCTACTACTATTACAACTATTGACTAGTGCATCAACAATACTACTACTATTAATATTACTGCTGCTTCTGGTGCTACTACTGCTACTACTATTTGTCCAGTAAATGGCAAATACTACTACTCTTACTACTGCTTCTGATGCTGTTACTACTGCTACTACTACCATCAATACTACTAGTCCAATCTATTACTCCTACTGCTATTGCTGCTTCTTGTCCTACTACTACTGCCAACTGCAGTGCAAGTTAGCTGCTACTACTACTGTTGCTGCTGTCACATCTACTGATGCTGATCCCACTACTACTACTACGACGACTAGTCCAGTGCATGGCAAATACTACTACAATTTCCACTACTGGTTCTACTACAGCAGCTGCTATTTCTACTGCTGCTGCTACTACTAGTGTACTACTAGCCCAGTGCATGGCAAATGGTACTACTATTATTACTACTGCTACTTCTGCTACTACTACTGCTAGTACTAGCAGTCCAGTGCATTTAAAATTCTACTACTATTTCTATTACTGCTGCTGCTACTACTGATGCTCCTACTACTGCTACTACTAGTAATCCAGTGCATGGCAAATATTATTAATAGTAATACTGCTGCTGCTGCTACTACTACTATAAATACTACTAGCCCAGTGCATGTCAAATATACTACTAATACTGCTATTCCTGCTTCCGCTACTATTACTACTGGCCCACTGCAGGGCAAATCTTCTGCTACTACTACTGCTTCTGCTGTCCGTTCTACTGCTGCTGCTTCCACTACTACTACAACTTCTACTAGTAGCCCAGCGCATGGCCAATACTACTACTATGATGATTACTGCTGCTACTACTAGTACTGCTGATGCTAATTTGATTGCTGCTGCTACTACTACTACTATTAGTTCAGTGTATGTCAAATGCTAGTACTATTACTACTACCGCAGCTGCTGCTACTTCTGATACTACTTCTGCTACTACAGGTAGTGCAGTGAATGGCAAATACTATTAACACTACTGCTCAGGCTGCTGCTACTACTGCTACTACTACTGCTACTACTACTAGCACTGTTGCTGCTAATTCTACTGATGCTGCTGCTCTATGTGCTGCTACTACTACTACTAGTCAATGCATGGCAAATACTACTACTATTACTGCTTCTGCTGCTACTACTTCTGCTACTACTGCTACTATTAGTAGTCCAGTGTATATCAAATACTACTAGTATCACCACGACTGCTGCTACTACTTCGACTGCCGCTGCTACTTCTCCTGCTGCTCGTATTACTACAGCTACTACTAGCCCAGTGCGTGGTAAATACTACTACTATTACTACCACTGCTGCTTCTGCAGCTACTATTGCTACTACTACAAGTCCAGTGCATTGCAAACACATTGCTATTACTAGTAGTGCATTGCATTTAAAATACTACTATAATTACTACGTCTGCTGCTACTACTGTTACTACTAGTAGTACAGTGCATGGTAAATACAACTACAATTAATACTAATGCTGCTGCTGCTACCACTGCTACTACTAGTAGTAAATTGCATGGCAAATACAACTAATATTACTACAACTGCTGTTGCTACTACTGCTACTACTAATATGAATACCACTAGGCCAGAGCATGGCAAATCTACTACTACAATTGCTATTGCTGCTACTGCTACTACTACTACTTACCCAGGGCGTGCCAAATACAACTACTGTTACCACTACTGCTGCTACTACTGCTGCAACTACTACTGCTACTGTTTCTAATTCTACTGCTTTTACTACTACTACTACTACTACTACTATCCCAGGGCACGGCAAATAATACTACTATTATTACTACTGCTGCTGCTGCTGCTACTACGGCTACTACTGCTATCAATACTACTAGCCAGTGCATGGCAAGTCTACTACTACTACTGCTATTGCTGCTACTTCCACTCCTACTACTGGCCCACTGCCAGGCAAATCTTCTACCACTTCTACTGCTGGTGCGACCACTAGTACTACTACAAATACTAGCCTATTGCATTGCAAATACTACTACTATTAACACTACTGCTGCTACTCCCACTACTGCTGCTACTCCTACTACTGCTGCTACTTGTACCCTTAGTAGCTCAGTGCATGGAGAATACTACTTGTATAACTACTCCTGTGTCTACTGTTTCTATTACTGCTACCACTGCAGCTACTACTAGTAGACCATTGCATGGCAAATACTACTACTATTACTACTGCTGCTGCTGCTGATACTTCTGCTACTACTTCTGCTAGTACTAGTAGTCCAGTGCATGGCAAATACTACTTCTATTATTACTACTGCTGCTACTGCTACTACTATCCATCCTACTAGCTCAGTGCATGGCAAATCTACTACTAGTACTTCTATTGCTACTACTGCTACTACTCCTAATGTCACACTGCAGGGCAACTCTGGTGCTACTACTACTGCTGCTGCGGTCAATTCTAATGCTGTTGCTCCCATTATTACTACTGCTACTACTAGTAGTCCAGTGCATGGCAAATACTACTACTATTACCACAACTGCTGCTACTACTACTGCTGCTGCTATTTCTACTACTACTACTAGTCCAGTGCATGGCAAACACTAGTGCTATTACTAATACTGCTGCTGCTGCTCCTCCTACTTCTACTATTACTGCTACTACTAGCAGTCCTTTGCATTGTAAATACTACTACTATTACTACTACTGCTGCTAGTACGGCTACTACAATGATCTATAATACTAACCCAGTGCATGACAAATCTACTATTACTACTTCTATTGCGGCTACTGCTACTACTACTGCTAGACCAGTGCATGGCAGATACTACTACTATTACCACTATTGCTTCTACTTCTAGTACTGCTGCTTCTACTACGGCTGCTGCTTCTTCTACAGCTGCTGCTGCTACTACTACTCATCCTAGCTCTGTTCGTGGAAAATACTGCTACTACAACTGATGCTGATGCTGCTGCTACTACTGCCACTACTAATACCAATACTACTCGACCAGTGCATGGTAAATCTACTACTACCCTTGCTAGTGCTGCGACTGCTCCTACTAGTAGCAGCCCAGTGAATAGCAAATACTACTACTATTACCACTACTGCTGCTGCTATTACTACTGCAGCAACTAGTAGTGCTGCTGCTGCTGCTGCTACTACTACTATCTCCGTGCATGGCAAATACTTCTACTATTACTACTACTGCTGCTGCTGCTGCTACTACTACTACTACTCCTGCTACTGATAGTAGTGCAGTGCATGGCAAGTACTACTACTGTTTCTACTACTGCTGCTGCCACTTTTATTGCTGTCACTACCACTACTGCTACTACTAGTACTCCAGTGTATGGCAAATACTGCTTCTATTACTACTACTGCTGCCGTTGCTGCTACTGCTACTACTACTGCTACAACTTGCACCCAGTAAATTGCAAACATTACAACTATTACTTCTACTGCTGCTGCTGCTTCTACTGATACTACTGCTACTGCTTCTACTTCTCCTGCTGCTGCTTCTACTACTACCACTACTAGTCCCAGTGCAAGGTAAATAATACGATTATTACGACTACTGCTGCTTCTGCTAGTACTGCTGCTACTACTGCTACTACTGGTAGTCCAGTGCATGAAAAATACTCTTACTACTACTGCTGCAGCTGCTGCTACTACTGCTGCTACTACTGCTACTACTAGTGATCCAGTGCATGGCAAATACAACAAATATTACTACTACTGATGTTGCCTCTACTACTGCTAATACTACTATCAATGCTACTAGCCAGTGCATGGCAAATATACTACTACTGCTGCTATTGCTGCTACTTCCACTACTACTACTGGCCCACTGCTGGGCAAATCATCTGCCACTTCTACTGCTGCTGCTGCTACAACTACTACTACTACTACTACTACTAGCCCATTGCATCTCAAATACTACTACTATTACCACTACTGCTGTTAGTCCTACTACTGCTGCTAGTCCTATTACAGCCGCTACTTGTACTACTACTATCCCAGTGCACGGAATGTACTACTAGTAAAGCGACTCCTACGTCTGCTTTTTCTACTACTGCTTCTGCTACTGCTACTACTAGTAGACCAGTGTGTGGCAAATACTACTACTATTACTACTACTGCTGCTGCTGCTACTACTGCTACTACTACTGCTATTACTAGTAGTCCAGGGAATGGCAAATACTACTACTACTATCACTACTACTGCTGCTGCTGCTACTACTACTGCTCCTTCTACTGCAACTACTAGTAGTCCAGTCCTTGGCAAATACTACTACTATGACTATGACTGCTGCTAATGCTACCACTGCTACTACTACTAATCCTGTCCGTGGCAAATGCTACTCTATTACTACTACTGCTGCAGCAGCGGCTACTGCTACTACTAATATCAATACTACGAGCCCAGTGCATGGCAAGTCTACCTCTACTGTTACTATTGCTGCTACTGCTACTACTACTTCTTACCCAGTGCATGGCAGATACTACTTCTATTACCACTGCTGCTGCTACCTCTACTGCTGCTGCAGCTACATCTACTGCTGCTGCTATTACTATTACTACTTCTACTACTAGCACAGTGCGTGGCAAATAGTACTAGGATTACTACTACCGCTGCTGCTGTTGCTATGACTTCTAGTACTACTGCTACTACTAGTAATCCAGTGTGTCACAAATACTATTCATACTACTACTGCTGCTGTTGCTACTACTACTATCAATACTACTAGCCCAGTTCATGGCCAATATACTACTACTACTGCTATAGCTGCTACTGCTACTACTACTAGTGGCCCACTGCAGGGCAAATCTGCTGCTACTCTTACTGCTGCTTATGCCACTTCTATTCCTGGTGCTACCTCTACTACTGCTGCTACTACTAGTAGTCTAGTGCATGGCAAATACTACTATTACTACTACTTCTGCTGCTGCTACTACTGCTACTACTAGTATCAATACTACTATCCAAGTGCATGGCAAATCTACTAGTACTACACCTATTAGTGCTAATGCTAATACTGCTACTTGCACACTGCAGGGCCAATCTGCTGCTACTACTACCGACGTTGCTGCTAATTCTACTTCTGCTGCTACCAATACAACTACTACTCCTAGTACCCCAGTGCATTTCAAATACTACCAATATTACCAGTACTGTTGCTACTACTACTGCTGCTGCTACTAGTACTATTACTAGCCCAGTCCATGCCAAATACTACGACTATTACCACTGCTGCTACTTCTGCTACTATTACTGCTCTTGCTCTTACGACTACTTCTGCTACTACTACTGCTACCGCTTCTAATTCTACTGTTGCTGCTACTACTACTAGCCCAGGGCATGGCAAATACTACTACTATTATTACTACTGCTGCTGCTGCTACTACTTCTACTAGTACTTCTATTACTTGTAGTCTAGTGCATGGGAAATACTACTTCTATTACTACTCCTGCTGCTGCTGCTACTACTGCTACTACTACTCCCAATACTACTAGCTTAGTGCATGGGAAATCTGCTACTACTACTGCTGTATCTGCTACCGCTACTACTACTACTACTGGCCAGCTCCAGGGCAAATCTGCTGCTACTACTTCTGTTGCTGCTGCCACTTCTACTGCTCTTGCTACAACTACTACTACTGCTACTACTAGTAGTCCAGTGTATGGTAAATCCTAATACTACTAGTACTACTGCTGATGCAGCTTCTAGTGTTACTGCTACTACTGCTACTACTGCTAGTCCAGTGTATTGCAAATATTATTCTATTACTACTACTGCTGATGCTGCTACTACTGCTACTACTAATATCAATAGTACCAGCCAATTTCATGGCAAACCTACTACTACTCTTGCTATTGCTGCTGCTGCTACTACTACTGCTAAACCAGTGCATGGCAGATGCTACTACTATTACCACTACTGCTGCTGCTGCTGCTACTACTGCTGCTAATAGTAGTCCAGTGCGTTTCAAATACTACTAATATTACCACTACTGCCGCTGCTACTACTTCTACTACTACTATGAATATTACTAGCCCATTGCAAGGCAAATCTACTATTTCTACTTCTATTCCTAACACTTTTACTACTACTACTGGCCCAGTGCAGGGAAAATCTGCTGCTACTTCTAGTGCTGCCCCTGCCACTTCTATTGCTGCTGCTACAGCTACTACTATTACAACTATTGACTAGTGCATCAACAATACTACTACTATTAATATTACTGCTGCTTCTGGTGCTACTCCTGCTACTACTATTTGTCCAGTAAATGGCAAATACTACTACTCTTACTACTGCTTCTGATGCTGTTACTACTGCTACTGCTACCATCAATACTACTAGCCCAATCTATTACTCCTACTGCTATTGCTGCTTCTTGTCCTACTACTACTGCCAACTGCAGTGCAAGTTAGCTGCTACTACTACTGTTGCTGCTGTCACATCTACTGATGCTGACACCACTACTACTACTACGACGAATAGTCCACTGCATGGCAAATACTACTACAATTACCACTACTGGTTCTACTACAGCAGCTGCTATTTCTACTGCTGCTGCTACTACTAGCGTACTACTAGCCCAGTGCATGGCAAATGGTACTACTATTATTACTACTGCTGCTTCTGCTACTACTACTGCTAGTACTAGCAGTCCAGTGCATTTAAAATTCTACTACTATTTCTATTACTGCTGCTGCTACTACTGATGCTCCTACTACTGCTACTACTAGTAATCCAGTGCATGGCAAATATTATTAATAGTAATACTGCTGCTGCTGCTACTACTACTATAAATACTACTAGCCCAGTGCATGTCAAATATACTACTAATACTGCTATTCCTGCTTCCGCTACTTTTACTACTGGCCCACTGCAGGGCAAATCTTCTGCTACTACTACTGCTTCTGCTGTCCGTTCTACTGCTGCTGCTTCCACTACTACTACAACTTCTACTAGTAGCCCAGCGCATGGCCAATACTACTACTATGATGATTACTGCTGCTACTACTAGTACTGCTGATGCTAATTTGATTGCTGCTGCTACTACTACTACTATTAGTTCAGTGTATGTCAAATACTAGTACTATTACTACTACCGCAGCTGCTGCTACTTCTGATACTACTTCTGCTACTACAGGTAGTGCAGTGAATGGCAAATACTATTAATACTACTGCTCAGGCTGCTGCTACTACTGCTACTACTACTGCTACTACTACTAGCACTGTTGCTGCTAATTCTACTGATGCTGCTGCTCTATGTGCTGCTACTACTACTACTAGTCAATGCATGGCAAATACTACTACTATTACTGCTTCTGCTGCTACTACTTCTGCTACTACTGCTACTATTAGTAGTCCAGTGTATATCAAATACTACTAGTATCACCACGACTGCTGCTACTACTTCGACTGCCGCTGCTACTTCTCCTGCTGCTCGTATTACTACAGCTACTACTAGCCCAGTGCGTGGTAAATACTACTACTATTACTACCACTGCTGCTTCTGCAGCTACTATTGCTACTACTACAAGTCCAGTGCATTGCAAACACATTGCTATTACTAGTAGTGCATTGCATTTAAAATACTACTATAATTACTACGTCTGCTGCTACTACTGTTACTACTAGTAGTACAGTGCATGGTAAATACAACTACAATTAATACTAATGCTGCTGCTGCTACCACTGCTACTACTAGTAGTAAATTGCATGGCAAATACAACTAATATTACTACAACTGCTGTTGCTACTACTGCTACTACTAATGTGAATACCACTAGGCCAGAGCATGGCAAATCTACTACTACAATTGCTATTGCTGCTACTGCTACTACTACTACTTACCCAGGGCGTACCAAATACAACTACTGTTACCACTACTGCTGCTACTACTGCTGCAACTACTACTGCTACTGTTTCTAATTCTACTGCTTTTGCTACTACTACTACTACTACTATCCCAGGGCATGGCAAATAATACTACTATTATTACTACTGCTGCTGCTGCTGCTACTACGGCTACTACTGCTATCAATACTACTAGCCAGTGCATGGCAAGTCTACTACTACTACTGCTATTGCTGCTACTTCCACTCCTACTACTGGCCAACTGCCAGGCAAATCTTCTACCACTTCTGCTGCTGCGATCACTGGTACTACTACAAATACTAGCCTATTGCATATCAAATACTACTAGTATTAACACTACTGCTGCTACTCCTCCTACTGCTGCTACGACTACTACTGCTGCTACTTTTTCTCTTAGTAGCCCAGTGCATGGAATATAGTACTTCTATAACTACGCTTATGTCTGCAGTTTATATTACTGCTACTACAACTGCTACTCCTAGTAGACCAGTGCATGGCAAATACTACTACTACTACTACTTCTGCTGCTGCTGATACTACTGCTACTACTTCTGCTAGTACTAGTAGTCCAGTGCATGGCAAATACTACAACTATTACTACTACTGCTGCTGCTGATACTACTGCTACTACTACCATCAATACTACTAGCTCAGTGCATGGCAAATCTACTACTACTACTGCTATTGCTGCTACTTCCACTCCTACTACTGGCCCACTGCCAGGCAAATCTTCTACCACTTCTACTGCTGGTGCGACCACTAGTACTACTACAAATACTAGCCTATTGCATTGCAAATACTACTACTATTAACACTACTACTGCTACTCCCACTACTTCTGCTACTCCTACTACTGCTGCTACTTGTACCCTTAGTAGCTCAGTGCATGGAGAATACTACTTGTATAACTACTCCTGTGTCTACTGTTTCTATTACTGCTACCACTGCAGCTACTACTAGTAGACCATTGCATGGCAAATACTACTACTATTACTACTGCTGCTGCTGCTGATTCTACTGCTACTACTTCTGCTAGTACTAGCAGTCCAGTGCATGGCAAATACTACTTCTATTATTACTACTGCTGCTACTGCTACTACTATCCATCCTACTAGCTCAGTGCATGGCAAATCTACTACTAGTACTTCTATTGCTACTACTGCTACTACTCCTAATGTCACACTGCAGGGCAACTCTGGTGCTACTACGACTGCTGCTGCGGTCAATTCTAATGCTATTGCTCCCATTATTACTACTGCTACTACTAGTAGTCCAGTGCATGGCAAATACTACTAATATTACTACTGCTGCTGCTGCTGATTCTACTGCTACTACTTCTGCTAGTACTAGCAGTCCAGTGCATGGCAAATACTACTTCTATTATTACTACTGCTGCTACTGCTACTACTATCCATCCTACTAGCTCAGTGCATGGCAAATCTAGTACTAGTACTTCTATTGCTACTACTGCTACTACACCTAATGTCACACTGCAGGGCAACTCTGGTGCTACTACTACTGCTGCTGCGGTCAATTCTAATGCTGTTGCTCCCATTATTACTACTGCTACTACTAGTAGTCCAGTGCATGGCAAATACTACTACTATTACCACAACTGCTGCTACTACTACTGCTGCTGCTATTTCTACTACTACTACTAGTCCAGTGCATGGCAAACACTAGTGCTATTACTAATACTGCTGCTGCTGCTCCTCCTACTTCTACTATTACTGCTACTACTAGCAGTCCTTTGCATTGCAAATACTACTAGTATTACTACTGCTGCTGCTAGTACTGCTACTACAATGACCTATAATACTAACCCAGTGCATGGCAAATCTACTATTACTACTTCTATTGCGGCTACTGCTACTACTACTGCTAGACCAGTGCATGGCAGATACTACTACTATTACCACTATTGCTTCTACTTCTAGTACTGCTGCTTCTACTACGGCTGCTGCTTCTTCTACAGCTGCTGCTGCTACTACTACTCATCCTAGCCCTGTTCGTGGAAAATACTGCTACTATTACTACTACTGATGCTGCTGCTACTACTGCCACTACTAATACCAATACTACTCGACCAGTGCATGGTAAATCTACTACTACTCTTGCTAGTGCTCTGACTGCTCCTACTAGTAGCAGCCCAGTGAATAGCAAATACTACTACTATTACCACTACTGCTGCTGCTATTACTACTGCAGCAACTAGTAGTGCTGCTGCTGCTGCTGCTACAACTACTATCTCCGTGCATGGCAAATACTTCTACTATTACTACTAGTGCTGCTGCTGCTGCTACTACTACTACTCCTGCTACTGATAGTAGTGCAGTGCATGGCAAGTACTACTACTGTTTCTACTACTGCTGCTGCCACTTTTATTGCTGTCACTACCACTACTGCTACTACTAGTACCCCAGTGTATGGCAAATACTGCTTCTATTAATACTACTGCTGCCGTTGCTGCTACTGCTACTACTACTGCTACAACTTGCACCCAGTAAATTGCAAACATTACAACTATTACTTCTACTGCTGCTGCTGCTTCTACTGATACTACTGCTACTGCTTCTACTTCTCCTGCTGCTGCTTCTACTACTACCACTACTAGTCCCAGTGCAAGGTAAATAATACGATTATTACGACTACTGCTGCTTCTGCTAATACTGCTGCTACTACTGCTACTACTGGTAGTCCAGTGCATGAAAAATACTATTACTACTACTGCTGCAGCTGCTGCTACTACTGCTGCTACTACTGCTACTACTAGTGATCCAGTGCATGGCAAATACAACAAATATTACTACTACTGATGTTGCCTCTACTACTGCTAATACTACTATCAATGCTACTAGCCAGTGCATGGCAAATATACTACTACTGCTGCTATTGCTGCTACTTCCACTACTACTACTGGCCCACTGCTGGGCAAATCATCTGCCACTTCTACTGCTGCTGCTGCTACAACTACTACTACTACTACTACTACTAGCCCATTGCATCTCAAATACTACTACTATTACCACTACTGCTGTTAGTCCTACTACTCCTGCTAGTCCTATTACTGCTGCTACTTGTACTATTACTATCCCAGTGCACGGAATGTACTACTAGTAAAGCGACTCCTACGTCTGCTTTTTCTACTACTGCTTCTGCTACTGCTACTACTAGTAGACCAGTGTGTGGCAAATACTACTACTATTACTACTACTGCTGCTGCTGCTACTACTGCTACTACTACTGCTATTACTAGTAGTCCAGGGAATGGCAAATACTACTACTACTATCACTACTACTGCTGCTGCTGCTACTACTACTGCTCCTTCTACTGCAACTACTAGTAGTCCAGTCCTTGGCAAATACTACTACTATGACTATGACTGCTGCTAATGCTACCACTGCTACTACTACTAATCCTGTCCGTGGCAAATGCTACTCTATTACTACTACTGCTGCAGCAGCAGCTACTGCTACTACTAATATCAATACTACGAGCCCAGTGCATGGCAAGTCTACCTCTACTGTTACTATTGCTGCTACTGCTACTACTACATCTTACCCAGTGCATGGCAGATACTACTTCTATTACCACTGCTGCTGCTACCTCTACTGCTGCTGCAGCTACATCTACTGCTGCTGCTATTACTATTACTACTTCTACTACTAGCACAGTGCGTGGCAAATAGTACTAATATTACTACTACCGCTGCTGCTGTTGCTATGACTTCTAGTACTACTGCTACTACTAGTAATCCAGTGTGTCGCAAATACTATTCATACTACTACTGCTGCTGTTGCTACTACTACTATCAATACTACTAGCCCAGTGCATGGCCAATATACTACTACTACTGCTATAGCTGCTACTGCTACTACTACTAGTGGCCCACTGCAGGGCATATCTGCTGCTACTCTTACTGCTGCTTATGCCATTTCTATTCCTGGTGCTACCTCTACTACTGCTGCTACTACTAGTAGTCTAGTGCATGGCAAATACTACTATTACTACTACTTCTGCTGCTGCTACTACTGCTACTACTAGTATCAATACTACTATCCCAGTGCATGGCAAATCTACTAGTACTACACCTATTAGTGCTAATGCTAATACTGCTACTTGCACACTGCAGGGCCAATCTGCTGCTACTACTACCGACGTTGCTGCTAATTCTACTTCTGCTGCTACCAATACAACTACTACTCCTAGTACCCCAGTGCATTTCAAATACTACCAATATTACCAGTACTGTTGCTACTACTACTGCTGCTGCTACTAGTACTATTACTAGCCCAGTCCATGCCAAATACTACGACTATTACCACTGCTGCTACTTCTGCTACTATTACTGCTCTTGCTCTTACGACTACTTCTGCTACTACTACTGCTACCGCTTCTAATTCTACTGTTGCTGCTACTACTACTAGCCCAGGGCATGGCAAATACTACTACTATTATTACTACTGCTGCTGCTGCTACTACTTCTACTAGTACATCTATTACTTGTAGTCTAGTGCATGGGAAATACTACTTCTATTACTACTCCTGCTGCTGCTGCTAATACTGCTACTACTACTCCCAATACTACTAGCTTAGTGCATGGGAAATCTGCTACTACTACTGCTGTATCTGCTACCGCTACTACTACTACTACTGGCCAGCTCCAGGGCAAATCTGCTGCTACTACTTCTGTTGCTGCTGCCACTTCTACTGCTCTTGCTACAACTACTACTACTGCTACTACTAGTAGTCCAGTGTATGGTAAATCCTAATACTACTAGTACTACTGCTGATGCAGCTTCTAGTGTTACTGCTACTACTGCTACTACTGCTAGTCCAGTGTATTGCAAATATAATTCTATTACTACTACTGCTGATGCTGCTACTACTGCTACTACTAATATCAATAGTACCAGCCAATTTCATGGCAAACCTACTACTACTCTTGCTATTGCTGCTGCTGCTACTACTACTGCTAACCCAGTGCATGGCAGATGCTACTACTATTACCACTACTGCTGCTGCTGCTGCTACTACTGCTGACAATAGTAGTCCAGTGCGTGGCAAATACTACTAATATTACCACTACTGCAGCTGCTACTACTTCTACTACTACTATGAATATTACTAGCCCATTGCAAGGCAAATCTACTATTTCTACTTCTATTCCTAACACTTTTACTACTACTACTGGCCCAGTGCAGGGAAAATCTGCTGCTACTTCTAGTGCTGCCCCTGCCACTTCTATTGCTGCTGCTACAGCTACTACTATTACAACTATTGACTAGTGCATCAACAATACTACTACTATTAATATTACTGCTGCTTCTGGTGCTACTACTGCTACTACTATTTGTCCAGTAAATGGCAAATACTACTACTCTTACTACTGCTTCTGATGCTGTTACTACTGCTACTGCTACCATCAATACTACTAGCCCAATCTATTACTCCTACTGCTATTGCTGCTTCTTGTCCTACTACTACTGCCAACTGCAGTGCAAGTTAGCTGCTACTACTACTGTTGCTGCTGTCACATCTACTGATGCTGATCCCACTACTACTACTACGACGACTAGTCCAGTGCATGGCAAATACTACTACAATTACCACTACTGGTTCTACTACAGCAGCTGCTATTTCTACTGCTGCTGCTACTACTAGCGTACTACTAGCCCAGTGCATGGCAAATGGTACTACTATTATTACTACTGCTGCTTCTGCTACTACTACTGCTAGTACTAGCAGTCCAGTGCATTTAAAATTCTACTACTATTTCTATTACTGCTGCTGCTACTACTGATGCTCCTACTACTGCTACTACTAGTAATCCAGTGCATGGCAAATATTATTAATAGTAATACTGCTGCTGCTGCTACTACTACTATAAATACTACTAGCCCAGTGCATGTCAAATATACTACTAATACTGCTATTCCTGCTTCCGCTACTATTACTACTGGCCCACTGCAGGGCAAATCTTCTGCTACTACTACTGCTTCTGCTGTCCGTTCTACTGCTGCTGCTTCCACTACTACTACAACTTCTACTAGTAGCCCAGCGCATGGCCAATACTACTACTATGATGATTACTGCTGCTACTACTAGTACTGCTGATGCTAATTTGATTGCTGCTGCTACTACTACTACTATTAGTTCAGTGTATGTCAAATACTAGTACTATTACTACTACCGCAGCTGCTGCTACTTCTGATACTACTTCTGCTACTACAGGTAGTGCAGTGAATGGCAAATACTATTAATACTACTGCTCAGGCTGCTGCTACTACTGCTACTACTACTGCTACTACTACTAGCACTGTTGCTGCTAATTCTACTGATGCTGCTGCTCTATGTGCTGCTACTACTACTACTAGTCAATGCATGGCAAATACTACTACTATTACTGCTTCTGCTGCTACTACTTCTGCTACTACTGCTACTATTAGTAGTCCAGTGTATATCAAATACTACTAGTATCACCACGACTGCTGCTGCTCGTATTACTACAGCAACTACTAGCCCAGTGCGTGGTAAATACTACTATTACTACCACTTCTGCTTCTGCAGCTACTATTGCTACTACTACAAGTCCAGTGCATTGCAAACACATTGCTATTACTAGTAGTGCATTGCATTTAAAATACTACTATAATTACTACGTCTGCTGCTACTACTGTTACTACTAGTAGTACAGTGCATGGTAAATACAACTACAATTAATACTAATGCTGCTGCTGCTACCACTGCTACTACTAGTAGTAAATTGCATGGCAAATACAACTAATATTACTACAACTGCTGTTGCTACTACTGCTACTACTAATATGAATACCACTAGGCCAGAGCATGGCAAATCTACTACTACAATTGCTATTGCTGCTACTGCTACTACTACTACTTACCCAGGGCGTGCCAAATACAACTACTGTTACCACTACTGCTGCTACTACTGCTGCAACTACTACTGCTACTGTTTCTAATTCTACTGCTTTTGCTACTACTACTACTACTACTATCCCAGGGCACGGCAAATAATATTACTATTATTACTACTGCTGCTGCTGCTGCTACTACGGCTACTACTGCTATCAATACTACTAGCCAGTGCATGGCAAGTCTACTACTACTACTGCTATTGCTGCTACTTCCACTCCTACTACTGGCCAACTGCCAGGCAAATCTTCTACCACTTCTGCTGCTGCGATCACTGGTACTACTACAAATACTAGCCTATTGCATATCAAATACTACTAGTATTAACACTACTGCTGCTACTCCTCCTACTGCTGCTACGACTACTACTGCTGCTACTTTTTCTCTTAGTAGCCCAGTGCATGGAATATAGTACTTCTATAACTACGCTTATGTCTGCAGTTTATATTACTGCTACTACAACTGCTACTCCTAGTAGACCAGTGCATGGCAAATACTACTACTACTACTACTTCTGCTGCTGCTGATACTACTGCTACTACTTCTGCTAGTACTAGTAGTCCAGTGCATGGCAAATACTACAACTATTACTACTACTGCTGCTGCTGATACTACTGCTACTACTACCATCAATACTACTAGCTCAGTGCATGGCAAATCTACTACTACTACTGCTATTGCTGCTACTTCCACTCCTACTACTGGCCCACTGCCAGGCAAATCTTCTACCACTTCTACTGCTGGTGCGACCACTAGTACTACTACAAATACTAGCCTATTGCATTGCAAATACTACTACTATTAACACTACTGCTGCTACTCCCACTACTGCTGCTACTCCTACTACTGCTGCTACTTGTACCCTTAGTAGCTCAGTGCATGGAGAATACTACTTGTATAACTACTCCTGTGTCTACTGTTTCTATTACTGCTACCACTGCAGCTACTACTAGTAGACCATTGCATGGCAAATACTACTACTATTACTACTGCTGCTGCTGCTGATACTTCTGCTACTACTTCTGCTAGTACTAGTAGTCCAGTGCATGGCAAATACTACTTCTATTATTACTACTGCTGCTACTGCTACTACTATCCATCCTACTAGCTCAGTGCATGGCAAATCTACTACTAGTACTTCTATTGCTACTACTGCTACTACTCCTAATGTCACACTGCAGGGCAACTCTGGTGCTACTACTACTGCTGCTGCGGTCAATTCTAATGCTGTTGCTCCCATTATTACTACTGCTACTACTAGTAGTCCAGTGCATGGCAAATACTACTACTATTACCACAACTGCTGCTACTACTACTGCTGCTGCTATTTCTACTACTACTACTAGTCCAGTGCATGGCAAACACTAGTGCTATTACTAATACTGCTGCTGCTGCTCCTCCTACTTCTACTATTACTGCTACTACTAGCAGTCCTTTGCATTGTAAATACTACTACTATTACTACTACTGCTGCTAGTACGGCTACTACAATGATCTATAATACTAACCCAGTGCATGACAAATCTACTATTACTACTTCTATTGCGGCTACTGCTACTACTACTGCTAGACCAGTGCATGGCAGATACTACTACTATTACCACTATTGCTTCTACTTCTAGTACTGCTGCTTCTACTACGGCTGCTGCTTCTTCTACAGCTGCTGCTGCTACTACTACTCATCCTAGCTCTGTTCGTGGAAAATACTGCTACTACAACTGATGCTGATGCTGCTGCTACTACTGCCACTACTAATACCAATACTACTCGACCAGTGCATGGTAAATCTACTACTACCCTTGCTAGTGCTGCGACTGCTCCTACTAGTAGCAGCCCAGTGAATAGCAAATACTACTACTATTACCACTACTGCTGCTGCTATTACTACTGCAGCAACTAGTAGTGCTGCTGCTGCTGCTGCTACTACTACTATCTCCGTGCATGGCAAATACTTCTACTATTACTACTACTGCTGCTGCTGCTGCTACTACTACTACTACTCCTGCTACTGATAGTAGTGCAGTGCATGGCAAGTACTACTACTGTTTCTACTACTGCTGCTGCCACTTTTATTGCTGTCACTACCACTACTGCTACTACTAGTACTCCAGTGTATGGCAAATACTGCTTCTATTACTACTACTGCTGCCGTTGCTGCTACTGCTACTACTACTGCTACACCTTGCACCCAGTAAATTGCAAACATTACAACTATTACTTCTACTGCTGCTGCTGCTTCTACTGATACTACTGCTACTGCTTCTACTTCTCCTGCTGCTGCTTCTACTACTACCACTACTAGTCCCAGTGCAAGGTAAATAATACGATTATTACGACTACTGCTGCTTCTGCTAGTACTGCTGCTACTACTGCTACTACTGGTAGTCCAGTGCATGAAAAATACTATTACTACTACTGCTGCAGCTGCTGCTACTACTGCTGCTACTACTGCTACTACTAGTGATCCAGTGCATGGCAAATACAACAAATATTACTACTACTGATGTTGCCTCTACTACTGCTAATACTACTATCAATGCTACTAGCCAGTGCATGGCAAATATACTACTACTGCTGCTATTGCTGCTACTTCCACTACTACTACTGGCCCACTGCTGGGCAAATCATCTGCCACTTCTACTGCTGCTGCTGCTACAACTACTACTACTACTACTAGCCCATTGCATCTCAAATACTACTACTATTACCACTACTGCTGTTAGTCCTACTACTGCTGCTAGTCCTATTACAGCTGCTACTTGTACTATTACTATCCCAGTGCACGGAATGTACTACTAGTAAAGCTACTCCTACGTCTGCTTTTTCTACTACTGCTTCTGCTACTGCTACTACTAGTAGACCAGTGTGTGGCAAATACTACTACTATTACTACTACTGCTGCTGCTGCTACTACTGCTACTACTACTGCTATTACTAGTAGTCCAGGGAATGGCAAATACTACTACTACTATCACTACTACTGCTGCTGCTGCTACTACTACTGCTCCTTCTACTGCAACTACTAGTAGTCCAGTCCTTGGCAAATACTACTACTATGACTATGACTGCTGCTAATGCTACCACTGCTACTACTACTAATCCTGTCCGTGGCAAATGCTACTCTATTACTACTACTGCTGCAGCAGCGGCTACTGCTACTACTAATATCAATACTACGAGCCCAGTGCATGGCAAGTCTACCTCTACTGTTACTATTGCTGCTACTGCTACTACTACTTCTTACCCAGTGCATGGCAGATACTACTTCTATTACCACTGCTGCTGCTACCTCTACTGCTGCTGCAGCTACATCTACTGCTGCTGCTATTACTATTACTACTTCTACTACTAGCACAGTGCGTGGCAAATAGTACTAATATTACTACTACCGCTGCTGCTGTTGCTATGACTTCTAGTACTACTGCTACTACTAGTAATCCAGTGTGTCGCAAATACTATTCATACTACTACTGCTGCTGTTGCTACTACTACTATCAATACTACTAGCCCAGTGCATGGCCAATATACTACTACTACTGCTATAGCTGCTACTGCTACTACTACTAGTGGCCCACTGCAGGGCATATCTGCTGCTACTCTTACTGCTGCTTATGCCATTTCTATTCCTGGTGCTACCTCTACTACTGCTGCTACTACTAGTAGTCTAGTGCATGGCAAATACTACTATTACTACTACTTCTGCTGCTGCTACTACTGCTACTACTAGTATCAATACTACTATCCCAGTGCATGGCAAATCTACTAGTACTACACCTATTAGTGCTAATGCTAATACTGCTACTTGCACACTGCAGGGCCAATCTGCTGCTACTACTACCGACGTTGCTGCTAATTCTACTTCTGCTGCTACCAATACAACTACTACTCCTAGTACCCCAGTGCATTTCAAATACTACCAATATTACCAGTACTGTTGCTACTACTACTGCTGCTGCTACTAGTACTATTACTAGCCCAGTCCATGCCAAATACTACGACTATTACCACTGCTGCTACTTCTGCTACTATTACTGCTCTTGCTCTTACGACTACTTCTGCTACTACTACTGCTACCGCTTCTAATTCTACTGTTGCTGCTACTACTACTAGCCCAGGGCATGGCAAATACTACTACTATTATTACTACTGCTGCTGCTGCTACTACTTCTACTAGTACTTCTATTACTTGTAGTCTAGTGCATGGGAAATACTACTTCTATTACTACTCCTGCTGCTGCTGCTACTACTGCTACTACTACTACCAATACTACTAGCTTAGTGCATGGGAAATCTGCTACTACTACTGCTGTATCTGCTACCGCTACTACTACTACTACTGGCCAGCTCCAGGGCAAATCTGCTGCTACTACTTCTGTTGCTGCTGCCACTTCTACTGCTCTTGCTACAACTACTACTACTGCTACTACTAGTAGTCCAGTGTATGGTAAATCCTAATACTACTAGTACTACTGCTGATGCAGCTTCTAGTGTTACTGCTACTACTGCTACTACTGCTAGTCCAGTGTATTGCAAATATTATTCTAATACTACTACTGCTGATGCTGCTACTACTGCTACTACTAATATCAATAGTACCAGCCAATTTCATGGCAAACCTACTACTACTCTTGCTATTGCTGCTGCTGCTACTACTACTGCTAACCCAGTGCATGGCAGATGCTACTACTATTACCACTACTGCTGCTGCTGCTGCTACTACTGCTGCTAATAGTAGTCCAGTGCGTTTCAAATACTACTAATATTACCACTACTGCCGCTGCTACTACTTCTACTACTACTATGAATATTACTAGCCCATTGCAAGGCAAATCTACTATTTCTACTTCTATTCCTAACACTTTTACTACTACTACTGGCCCAGTGCAGGGAAAATCTGCTGCTACTTCTAGTGCTGCCCCTGCCACTTCTATTGCTGCTGCTACAGCTACTACTATTACAACTATTGACTAGTGCATCAACAATACTACTACTATTAATATTACTGCTGCTTCTGGTGCTACTACTGCTACTACTATTTGTCCAGTAAATGGCAAATACTACTACTCTTACTACTGCTTCTGATGCTGTTACTACTGCTACTACTACCATCAATACTACTAGTCCAATCTATTACTCCTACTGCTATTGCTGCTTCTTGTCCTACTACTACTGCCAACTGCAGTGCAAGTTAGCTGCTACTACTACTGTTGCTGCTGTCACATCTACTGATGCTGATCCCACTACTACTACTACGACGACTAGTCCAGTGCATGGCAAATACTACTACAATTTCCACTACTGGTTCTACTACAGCAGCTGCTATTTCTACTGCTGCTGCTACTACTAGTGTACTACTAGCCCAGTGCATGGCAAATGGTACTACTATTATTACTACTGCTACTTCTGCTACTACTACTGCTAGTACTAGCAGTCCAGTGCATTTAAAATTCTACTACTATTTCTATTACTGCTGCTGCTACTACTGATGCTCCTACTACTGCTACTACTAGTAATCCAGTGCATGGCAAATATTATTAATAGTAATACTGCTGCTGCTGCTACTACTACTATAAATACTACTAGCCCAGTGCATGTCAAATATACTACTAATACTGCTATTCCTGCTTCCGCTACTATTACTACTGGCCCACTGCAGGGCAAATCTTCTGCTACTACTACTGCTTCTGCTGTCCGTTCTACTGCTGCTGCTTCCACTACTACTACAACTTCTACTAGTAGCCCAGCGCATGGCCAATACTACTACTATGATGATTACTGCTGCTACTACTAGTACTGCTGATGCTAATTTGATTGCTGCTGCTACTACTACTACTATTAGTTCAGTGTATGTCAAATGCTAGTACTATTACTACTACCGCAGCTGCTGCTACTTCTGATACTACTTCTGCTACTACAGGTAGTGCAGTGAATGGCAAATACTATTAACACTACTGCTCAGGCTGCTGCTACTACTGCTACTACTACTGCTACTACTACTAGCACTGTTGCTGCTAATTCTACTGATGCTGCTGCTCTATGTGCTGCTACTACTACTACTAGTCAATGCATGGCAAATACTACTACTATTACTGCTTCTGCTGCTACTACTTCTGCTACTACTGCTACTATTAGTAGTCCAGTGTATATCAAATACTACTAGTATCACCACGACTGCTGCTACTACTTCGACTGCCGCTGCTACTTCTCCTGCTGCTCGTATTACTACAGCTACTACTAGCCCAGTGCGTGGTAAATACTACTACTATTACTACCACTGCTGCTTCTGCAGCTACTATTGCTACTACTACAAGTCCAGTGCATTGCAAACACATTGCTATTACTAGTAGTGCATTGCATTTAAAATACTACTATAATTACTACGTCTGCTGCTACTACTGTTACTACTAGTAGTACAGTGCATGGTAAATACAACTACAATTAATACTAATGCTGCTGCTGCTACCACTGCTACTACTAGTAGTAAATTGCATGGCAAATACAACTAATATTACTACAACTGCTGTTGCTACTACTGCTACTACTAATATGAATACCACTAGGCCAGAGCATGGCAAATCTACTACTACAATTGCTATTGCTGCTACTGCTACTACTACTACTTACCCAGGGCGTGCCAAATACAACTACTGTTACCACTACTGCTGCTACTACTGCTGCAACTACTACTGCTACTGTTTCTAATTCTACTGCTTTTACTACTACTACTACTACTACTACTATCCCAGGGCACGGCAAATAATACTACTATTATTACTACTGCTGCTGCTGCTGCTACTACGGCTACTACTGCTATCAATACTACTAGCCAGTGCATGGCAAGTCTACTACTACTACTGCTATTGCTGCTACTTCCACTCCTACTACTGGCCAACTGCCAGGCAAATCTTCTACCACTTCTGCTGCTGCAATCACTGGTACTACTACAAATACTAGCCTATTGCATATCAAATACTACTAGTATTAACACTACTGCTGCTACTCCTCCTACTGCTGCTACGACTACTACTGCTGCTACTTTTTCTCTTAGTAGCCCAGTGCATGGAATATAGTACTTCTATAACTATGCTTATGTCTGCAGTTTATATTACTGCTACTACAACTGCTACTCCTAGTAGACCAGTGCATGGCAAATACTACTACTACTACTACTTCTGCTGCTGCTGATACTACTGCTACTACTTCTGCTAGTACTAGTAGTCCAGTGCATGGCAAATACTACAACTATTACTACTACTGCTGCTGCTGATACTACTGCTACTACTACCATCAATACTACTAGCTCAGTGCATGGCAAATCTACTACTACTACTGCTATTGCTGCTACTTCCACTCCTACTACTGGCCCACTGCCAGGCAAATCTTCTACCACTTCTACTGCTGGTGCAACCACTAGCACTACTACAAATACTAGCCTATTGCATTGCAAATATTACTACTATTAACACTACTGCTGCTACTCCCACTACTGCTGCTACTCCTACTACTGCTGCTACTTGTACCCTTAGTAGCTCAGTGCATGGAGAATACTACTTGTATAACTACTCCTGTGTCTACTGTTTCTATTACTGCTACCACTGCAGCTACTACTAGTAGACCATTGCATGGCAAATACTACTACTATTACTACTGCTGCTGCTGCTGATACTTCTGCTACTACTTCTGCTAGTACTAGTAGTCCAGTGCATGGCAAATACTACTTCTATTATTACTACTGCTGCTACTGCTACTACTATCCATCCTACTAGCTCAGTGCATGGCAAATCTACTACTAGTACTTCTATTGCTACTACTGCTACTACTCCTAATGTCACACTGCAGGGCAACTCTGGTGCTACTACTACTGCTGCTGCGGTCAATTCTAATGCTGTTGCTCCCATTATTACTACTGCTACTACTAGTAGTCCAGTGCATGGCAAATACTACTACTATTACCACAACTGCTGCTACTACTACTGCTGCTGCTATTTCTACTACTACTACTAGTCCAGTGCATGGCAAACACTAGTGCTATTACTAATACTGCTGCTGCTGCTCCTCCTACTTCTACTATTACTGCTACTACTAGCAGTCCTTTGCATTGTAAATACTACTACTATTACTACTACTGCTGCTAGTACGGCTACTACAATGATCTATAATACTAACCCAGTGCATGACAAATCTACTATTCCTACTTCTATTGCGGCTACTGCTACTACTACTGCTAGACCAGTGCATGGCAGATACTACTACTATTACCACTATTGCTTCTACTTCTAGTACTGCTGCTTCTACTACGTCTGCTGCTTCTTCTACAGCTGCTGCTGCTACTACTACTCATCCTAGCTCTGTTCGTGGAAAATACTGCTACTACAACTGATGCTGATGCTGCTGCTACTACTGCCACTACTAATACCAATACTACTCGACCAGTGCATGGTAAATCTACTACTACCCTTGCTAGTGCTGTGACTGCTCCTACTAGTAGCAGCCCAGTGAATAGCAAATACTACTACTATTACCACTACTGCTGCTGCTATTACTACTGCAGCAACTAGTAGTGCTGCTGCTGCTGCTGCTACTACTACTATCTCCGTGCATGGCAAATACTTCTACTATTACTACTACTGCTGCTGCTGCTGCTACTACTACTACTACTCCTGCTACTGATAGTAGTGCAGTGCATGGCAAGTACTACTACTGTTTCTACTACTGCTGCTGCCACTTTTATTGCTGTCACTACCACTACTGCTACTACTAGTACTCCAGTGTATGGCAAATACTGCTTCTATTACTACTACTGCTGCCGTTGCTGCTACTGCTACTACTACTGCTACAACTTGCACCCAGTAAATTGCAAACATTACAACTATTACTTCTACTGCTGCTGCTGCTTCTACTGATACTACTGCTACTGCTTCTACTTCTCCTGCTGCTGCTTCTACTACTACCACTACTAGTCCCAGTGCAAGGTAAATAATACGATTATTACGACTACTGCTGCTTCTGCTAGTACTGCTGCTACTACTGCTACTACTGGTAGTCCAGTGCATGAAAAATACTATTACTACTACTGCTGCAGCTGCTGCTACTACTGCTGCTACTACTGCTACTACTAGTGATCCAGTGCATGGCAAATACAACAAATATTACTACTACTGATGTTGCCTCTACTACTGCTAATACTACTATCAATGCTACTAGCCAGTGCATGGCAAATATACTACTACTGCTGCTATTGCTGCTACTTCCACTACTACTACTGGCCCACTGCTGGGCAAATCATCTGCCACTTCTACTGCTGCTGCTGCTACAACTACTACTACTACTACTACTACTAGCCCATTGCATCTCAAATACTACTACTATTACCACTACTGCTGTTAGTCCTACTACTCCTGCTAGTCCTATTACTGCTGCTACTTGTACTATTACTATCCCAGTGCACGGAATGTACTACTAGTAAAGCTACTCCTACGTCTGCTTTTTCTACTACTGCTTCTGCTACTGCTACTACTAGTAGACCAGTGTGTGGCAAATACTACTACTATTACTACTACTGCTGCTGCTGCTACTACTGCTACTACTACTGCTATTACTAGTAGTCCAGGGAATGGCAAATACTACTACTACTATCACTACTACTGCTGCTGCTGCTACTACTACTGCTCCTTCTACTGCAACTACTAGTAGTCCAGTCCTTGGCAAATACTACTACTATGACTATGACTGCTGCTAATGCTACCACTGCTACTACTACTAATCCTGTCCGTGGCAAATGCTACTCTATTACTACTACTGCTGCAGCAGCGGCTACTGCTACTACTAATATCAATACTACGAGTCCAGTGCGTGGCAAGTCTACCTCTACTGTTACTATTGCTGCTACTGCTACTACTACTTCTTACCCAGTGCATGGCAGATACTACTTCTATTACCACTGCTGCTGCTACCTCTACTGCTGCTGCTGCTATTACTATTACTACTTCTACTACTAGCACAGTGCGTGGCAAATAGTACTAGGATTACTACTACCGCTGCTGCTGTTGCTATGACTTCTAGTACTACTGCTACTACTAGTAATACAGTGTGTCACAAATACTATTCATACTACTACTGCTGCTGTTGCTACTACTACTATCAATACTACTAGCCCAGTGCATGGCCAATATACTACTACTACTGCTATAGCTGCTACTGCTACTACTACTAGTGGCCCACTGCAGGGCAAATCTGCTGCTACTCTTACTGCTGCTTATGCCACTTCTATTCCTGGTGCTACCTCTACTACTGCTGCTACTACTAGTAGTCTAGTGCATGGCAAATACTACTATTACTACTACTTCTGCTGCTGCTACTACTGCTACTACTAGTATCAATACTACTATCCCAGTGCATGGCAAATCTACTAGTACTACACCTATTAGTGCTAATGCTAATACTGCTACTTGCACACTGCAGGGCCAATCTGCTGCTACTACTACCGACGTTGCTGCTAATTCTACTTCTGCTGCTACCAATACAACTACTACTCCTAGTACCCCAGTGCATTTCAAATACTACCAATATTACCAGTACTGTTGCTACTACTACTGCTGCTGCTACTAGTACTATTACTAGCCCAGTCCATGCCAAATACTACGACTATTACCACTGCTGCTACTTCTGCTACTATTACTGCTCTTGCTCTTACGACTACTTCTGCTACTACTACTGCTACCGCTTCTAATTCTACTGTTGCTGCTACTACTACTAGCCCAGGGCATGGCAAATACTACTACTATTATTACTACTGCTGCTGCTGCTACTACTTCTACTAGTACTTCTATTACTTGTAGTCTAGTGCATGGGAAATACTACTTCTATTACTACTCCTGCTGCTGCTGCTACTACTGCTACTACTACTACCAATACTACTAGCTTAGTGCATGGGAAATCTGCTACTACTACTGCTGTATCTGCTACCGCTACTACTACTACTACTGGCCAGCTCCAGGGCAAATCTGCTGCTACTACTTCTGTTGCTGCTGCCACTTCTACTGCTCTTGCTACAACTACTACTACTGCTACTACTAGTAGTCCAGTGTATGGTAAATCCTAATACTACTAGTACTACTGCTGATGCAGCTTCTAGTGTTACTGCTACTACTGCTACTACTGCTAGTCCAGTGTATTGCAAATATTATTCTAATACTACTACTGCTGATGCTGCTACTACTGCTACTACTAATATCAATAGTACCAGCCAATTTCATGGCAAACCTACTACTACTCTTGCTATTGCTGCTGCTGCTACTACTACTGCTAACCCAGTGCATGGCAGATGCTACTACTATTACCACTACTGCTGCTGCTGCTGCTACTACTGCTGCTAATAGTAGTCCAGTGCGTTTCAAATACTACTAATATTACCACTACTGACGCTGCTACTACTTCTACTACTACTATGAATATTACTAGCCCATTGCAAGGCAAATCTACTATTTCTACTTCTATTCCTAACACTTTTACTACTACTACTGGCCCAGTGCAGGGAAAATCTGCTGCTACTTCTAGTGCTGCCCCTGCCACTTCTATTGCTGCTGCTACAGCTACTACTATTACAACTATTGACTAGTGCATCAACAATACTACTACTATTAATATTACTGCTGCTTCTGGTGCTACTCCTGCTACTACTATTTGTCCAGTAAATGGCAAATACTACTACTCTTACTACTGCTTCTGATGCTGTTACTACTGCTACTGCTACCATCAATACTACTAGCCCAATCTATTACTCCTACTGCTATTGCTGCTTCTTGTCCTACTACTACTGCCAACTGCAGTGCAAGTTAGCTGCTACTACTACTGTTGCTGCTGTCACATCTACTGATGCTGACACCACTACTACTACTACGACGAATAGTCCACTGCATGGCAAATACTACTACAATTACCACTACTGGTTCTACTACAGCAGCTGCTATTTCTACTGCTGCTGCTACTACTAGCGTACTACTAGCCCAGTGCATGGCAAATGGTACTACTATTATTACTACTGCTGCTTCTGCTACTACTACTGCTAGTACTAGCAGTCCAGTGCATTTAAAATTCTACTACTATTTCTATTACTGCTGCTGCTACTACTGATGCTCCTACTACTGCTACTACTAGTAATCCAGTGCATGGCAAATATTATTAATAGTAATACTGCTGCTGCTGCTACTACTACTATAAATACTACTAGCCCAGTGCATGTCAAATATACTACTAATACTGCTATTCCTGCTTCCGCTACTATTACTACTGGCCCACTGCAGGGCAAATCTTCTGCTACTACTACTGCTTCTGCTGTCCGTTCTACTGCTGCTGCTTCCACTACTACTACAACTTCTACTAGTAGCCCAGCGCATGGCCAATACTACTACTATGATGATTACTGCTGCTACTACTAGTACTGCTGATGCTAATTTGATTGCTGCTGCTACTACTACTACTATTAGTTCAGTGTATGTCAAATACTAGTACTATTACTACTACCGCAGCTGCTGCTACTTCTGATACTACTTCTGCTACTACAGGTAGTGCAGTGAATGGCAAATACTATTAATACTACTGCTCAGGCTGCTGCTACTACTGCTACTACTACTGCTACTACTACTAGCACTGTTGCTGCTAATTCTACTGATGCTGCTGCTCTATGTGCTGCTACTACTACTACTAGTCAATGCATGGCAAATACTACTACTATTACTGCTTCTGCTGCTACTACTTCTGCTACTACTGCTACTATTAGTAGTCCAGTGTATATCAAATACTACTAGTATCACCACGACTGCTGCTACTACTTCGACTGCCGCTGCTACTTCTCCTGCTGCTCGTATTACTACAGCTACTACTAGCCCAGTGCGTGGTAAATACTACTACTATTACTACCACTGCTGCTTCTGCAGCTACTATTGCTACTACTACAAGTCCAGTGCATTGCAAACACATTGCTATTACTAGTAGTGCATTGCATTTAAAATACTACTATAATTACTACGTCTGCTGCTACTACTGTTACTACTAGTAGTACAGTGCATGGTAAATACAACTACAATTAATACTAATGCTGCTGCTGCTACCACTGCTACTACTAGTAGTAAATTGCATGGCAAATACAACTAATATTACTACAACTGCTGTTGCTACTACTGCTACTACTAATGTGAATACCACTAGGCCAGAGCATGGCAAATCTACTACTACAATTGCTATTGCTGCTACTGCTACTACTACTACTTACCCAGGGCGTACCAAATACAACTACTGTTACCACTACTGCTGCTACTACTGCTGCAACTACTACTGCTACTGTTTCTAATTCTACTGCTTTTGCTACTACTACTACTACTACTATCCCAGGGCATGGCAAATAATACTACTATTATTACTACTGCTGCTGCTGCTGCTACTACGGCTACTACTGCTATCAATACTACTAGCCAGTGCATGGCAAGTCTACTACTACTACTGCTATTGCTGCTACTTCCACTCCTACTACTGACCAACTGCCAGGCAAATCTTCTACCACTTCTGCTGCTGCGATCACTGGTACTACTACAAATACTAGCCTATTGCATATCAAATACTACTAGTATTAACACTACTGCTGCTACTCCTCCTACTGCTGCTACGACTACTACTGCTGCTACTTTTTCTCTTAGTAGCCCAGTGCATGGAATATAGTACTTCTATAACTACGCTTATGTCTGCAGTTTATATTACTGCTACTACAACTGCTACTCCTAGTAGAGCAGTGCATGGCAAATACTACTACTACTACTACTTCTGCTGCTGCTGATACTACTGCTACTACTTCTGCTAGTACTAGTAGTCCAGTGCATGGCAAATACTACAACTATTACTACTACTGCTGCTGCTGATACTACTGCTACTACTACCATCAATACTACTAGCTCAGTGCATGGCAAATCTACTACTACTACTGCTATTGCTGCTACTTCCACTCCTACTACTGGCCCACTGCCAGGCAAATCTTCTACCACTTCTACTGCTGGTGCGACCACTAGTACTACTACAAATACTAGCCTATTGCATTGCAAATACTACTACTATTAACACTACTACTGCTACTCCCACTACTGCTGCTACTCCTACTACTGCTGCTACTTGTACCCTTAGTAGCTCAGTGCATGGAGAATACTACTTGTATAACTACTCCTGTGTCTACTGTTTCTATTACTGCTACCACTGCAGCTACTACTAGTAGACCATTGCATGGCAAATACTACTACTATTACTACTGCTGCTGCTGCTGATTCTACTGCTACTACTTCTGCTAGTACTAGCAGTCCAGTGCATGGCAAATACTACTTCTATTATTACTACTGCTGCTACTGCTACTACTATCCATCCTACTAGCTCAGTGCATGGCAAATCTACTACTAGTACTTCTATTGCTACTACTGCTACTACTCCTAATGTCACACTGCAGGGCAACTCTGGTGCTACTACGACTGCTGCTGCGGTCAATTCTAATGCTATTGCTCCCATTATTACTACTGCTACTACTAGTAGTCCAGTGCATGGCAAATACTACTAATATTACTACTGCTGCTGCTGCTGATTCTACTGCTACTACTTCTGCTAGTACTAGCAGTCCAGTGCATGGCAAATACTACTTCTATTATTACTACTGCTGCTACTGCTACTACTATCCATCCTACTAGCTCAGTGCATGGCAAATCTAGTACTAGTACTTCTATTGCTACTACTGCTACTACACCTAATGTCACACTGCAGGGCAACTCTGGTGCTACTACTACTGCTGCTGCGGTCAATTCTAATGCTGTTGCTCCCATTATTACTACTGCTACTACTAGTAGTCCAGTGCATGGCAAATACTACTACTATTACCACAACTGCTGCTACTACTACTGCTGCTGCTATTTCTACTACTACTACTAGTCCAGTGCATGGCAAACACTAGTGCTATTACTAATACTGCTGCTGCTGCTCCTCCTACTTCTACTATTACTGCTACTACTAGCAGTCCTTTGCATTGCAAATACTACTAGTATTACTACTGCTGCTGCTAGTACTGCTACTACAATGATCTATAATACTAACCCAGTGCATGGCAAATCTACTATTACTACTTCTATTGCGGCTACTGCTACTACTACTGCTAGACCAGTGCATGGCAGATACTACTACTATTACCACTATTGCTTCTACTTCTAGTACTGCTGCTTCTACTACGGCTGCTGCTTCTTCTACAGCTGCTGCTGCTACTACTACTCATCCTAGCCCTGTTCGTGGAAAATACTGCTACTATTACTACTACTGATGCTGCTGCTACTACTGCCACTACTAATACCAATACTACTCGACCAGTGCATGGTAAATCTACTACTACCCTTGCTAGTGCTGTGACTGCTCCTACTAGTAGCAGCCCAGTGAATAGCAAATACTACTACTATTACCACTACTGCTGCTGCTATTACTACTGCAGCAACTAGTAGTGCTGCTGCTGCTGCTGCTACAACTACTATCTCCGTGCATGGCAAATACTTCTACTATTACTACTAGTGCTGCTGCTGCTGCTACTACTACTACTCCTGCTACTGATAGTAGTGCAGTGCATGGCAAGTACTACTACTGTTTCTACTACTGCTGCTGCCACTTTTATTGCTGTCACTACCACTACTGCTACTACTAGTACCCCAGTGTATGGCAAATACTGCTTCTATTAATACTACTGCTGCCGTTGCTGCTACTGCTACTACTACTGCTACAACTTGCACCCAGTAAATTGCAAACATTACAACTATTACTTCTACTGCTGCTGCTGCTTCTACTGATACTACTGCTACTGCTTCTACTTCTCCTGCTGCTGCTTCTACTACTACCACTACTAGTCCCAGTGCAAGGTAAATAATACGATTATTACGACTACTGCTGCTTCTGCTAATACTGCTGCTACTACTGCTACTACTGGTAGTCCAGTGCATGAAAAATACTATTACTACTACTGCTGCAGCTGCTGCTACTACTGCTGCTACTACTGCTACTACTAGTGATCCAGTGCATGGCAAATACAACAAATATTACTACTACTGATGTTGCCTCTACTACTGCTAATACTACTATCAATGCTACTAGCCAGTGCATGGCAAATATACTACTACTGCTGCTATTGCTGCTACTTCCACTACTACTACTGGCCCACTGCTGGGCAAATCATCTGCCACTTCTACTGCTGCTGCTGCTACAACTACTACTACTACTACTACTACTAGCCCATTGCATCTCAAATACTACTACTATTACCACTACTGCTGTTAGTCCTACTACTCCTGCTAGTCCTATTACTGCTGCTACTTGTACTATTACTATCCCAGTGCACGGAATGTACTACTAGTAAAGCTACTCCTACGTCTGCTTTTTCTACTACTGCTTCTGCTACTGCTACTACTAGTAGACCAGTGTGTGGCAAATACTACTACTATTACTACTACTGCTGCTGCTGCTACTACTGCTACTACTACTGCTATTACTAGTAGTCCAGGGAATGGCAAATACTACTACTACTATCACTACTACTGCTGCTGCTGCTACTACTACTGCTCCTTCTACTGCAACTACTAGTAGTCCAGTCCTTGGCAAATACTACTACTATGACTATGACTGCTGCTAATGCTACCACTGCTACTACTACTAATCCTGTCCGTGGCAAATGCTACTCTATTACTACTACTGCTGCAGCAGCGGCTACTGCTACTACTAATATCAATACTACGAGCCCAGTGCATGGCAAGTCTACCTCTACTGTTACTATTGCTGCTACTGCTACTACTACATCTTACCCAGTGCATGGCAGATACTACTTCTATTACCACTGCTGCTGCTACCTCTACTGCTGCTGCAGCTACATCTACTGCTGCTGCTATTACTATTACTACTTCTACTACTAGCACAGTGCGTGGCAAATAGTACTAATATTACTACTACCGCTGCTGCTGTTGCTATGACTTCTAGTACTACTGCTACTACTAGTAATCCAGTGTGTCGCAAATACTATTCATACTACTACTGCTGCTGTTGCTACTACTACTATCAATACTACTAGCCCAGTGCATGGCCAATATACTACTACTACTGCTATAGCTGCTACTGCTACTACTACTAGTGGCCCACTGCAGGGCATATCTGCTGCTACTCTTACTGCTGCTTATGCCATTTCTATTCCTGGTGCTACCTCTACTACTGCTGCTACTACTAGTAGTCTAGTGCATGGCAAATACTACTATTACTACTACTTCTGCTGCTGCTACTACTGCTACTACTAGTATCAATACTACTATCCCAGTGCATGGCAAATCTACTAGTACTACACCTATTAGTGCTAATGCTAATACTGCTACTTGCACACTGCAGGGCCAATCTGCTGCTACTACTACCGACGTTGCTGCTAATTCTACTTCTGCTGCTACCAATACAACTACTACTCCTAGTACCCCAGTGCATTTCAAATACTACCAATATTACCAGTACTGTTGCTACTACTACTGCTGCTGCTACTAGTACTATTACTAGCCCAGTCCATGCCAAATACTACGACTATTACCACTGCTGCTACTTCTGCTACTATTACTGCTCTTGCTCTTACGACTACTTCTGCTACTACTACTGCTACCGCTTCTAATTCTACTGTTGCTGCTACTACTACTAGCCCAGGGCATGGCAAATACTACTACTATTATTACTACTGCTGCTGCTGCTACTACTTCTACTAGTACTTCTATTACTTGTAGTCTAGTGCATGGGAAATACTACTTCTATTACTACTCCTGCTGCTGCTGCTAATACTGCTACTACTACTCCCAATACTACTAGCTTAGTGCATGGGAAATCTGCTACTACTACTGCTGTATCTGCTACCGCTACTACTACTACTACTGGCCAGCTCCAGGGCAAATCTGCTGCTACTACTTCTGTTGCTGCTGCCACTTCTACTGCTCTTGCTACAACTACTACTACTGCTACTACTAGTAGTCCAGTGTATGGTAAATCCTAATACTACTAGTACTACTGCTGATGCAGCTTCTAGTGTTACTGCTACTACTGCTACTACTGCTAGTCCAGTGTATTGCAAATATTATTCTATTACTACTACTGCTGATGCTGCTACTACTGCTACTACTAATATCAATAGTACCAGCCAATTTCATGGCAAACCTACTACTACTCTTGCTATTGCTGCTGCTGCTACTACTACTGCTAACCCAGTGCATGGCAGATGCTACTACTATTACCACTACTGCTGCTGCTGCTGCTACTACTGCTGCCAATAGTAGTCCAGTGCGTGGCAAATACTACTAATATTACCACTACTGCCGCTGCTACTACTTCTACTACTACTATGAATATTACTAGCCCATTGCAAGGCAAATCTACTATTTCTACTTCTATTCCTAACACTTTTACTACTACTACTGGCCCAGTGCAGGGAAAATCTGCTGCTACTTCTAGTGCTGCCCCTGCCACTTCTATTGCTGCTGCTACAGCTACTACTATTACAACTATTGACTAGTGCATCAACAATACTACTACTATTAATATTACTGCTGCTTCTGGTGCTACTACTGCTACTACTATTTGTCCAGTAAATGGCAAATACTACTACTCTTACTACTGCTTCTGATGCTGTTACTACTGCTACTGCTACCATCAATACTACTAGCCCAATCTATTACTCCTACTGCTATTGCTGCTTCTTGTCCTACTACTACTGCCAACTGCAGTGCAAGTTAGCTGCTACTACTACTGTTGCTGCTGTCACATCTACTGATGCTGATCCCACTACTACTACTACGACGACTAGTCCAGTGCATGGCAAATACTACTACAATTACCACTACTGGTTCTACTACAGCAGCTGCTATTTCTACTGCTGCTGCTACTACTAGCGTACTACTAGCCCAGTGCATGGCAAATGGTACTACTATTATTACTACTGCTGCTTCTGCTACTACTACTGCTAGTACTAGCAGTCCAGTGCATTTAAAATTCTACTACTATTTCTATTACTGCTGCTGCTACTACTGATGCTCCTACTACTGCTACTACTAGTAATCCAGTGCATGGCAAATATTATTAATAGTAATACTGCTGCTGCTGCTACTACTACTATAAATACTACTAGCCCAGTGCATGTCAAATATACTACTAATACTGCTATTCCTGCTTCCGCTACTATTACTACTGGCCCACTGCAGGGCAAATCTTCTGCTACTACTACTGCTTCTGCTGTCCGTTCTACTGCTGCTGCTTCCACTACTACTACAACTTCTACTAGTAGCCCAGCGCATGGCCAATACTACTACTATGATGATTACTGCTGCTACTACTAGTACTGCTGATGCTAATTTGATTGCTGCTGCTACTACTACTACTATTAGTTCAGTGTATGTCAAATACTAGTACTATTACTACTACCGCAGCTGCTGCTACTTCTGATACTACTTCTGCTACTACAGGTAGTGCAGTGAATGGCAAATACTATTAATACTACTGCTCAGGCTGCTGCTACTACTGCTAATACTACTGCTACTACTACTAGCACTGTTGCTGCTAATTCTACTGATGCTGCTGCTCTATGTGCTGCTACTACTACTACTAGTCAATGCATGGCAAATACTACTACTATTACTGCTTCTGCTGCTACTACTTCTGCTACTACTGCTACTATTAGTAGTCCAGTGTATATCAAATACTACTAGTATCACCACGACTGCTGCTGCTCGTATTACTACAGCAACTACTAGCCCAGTGCGTGGTAAATACTACTATTACTACCACTGCTGCTTCTGCAGCTACTATTGCTACTACTACAAGTCCAGTGCATTGCAAACACATTGCTATTACTAGTAGTGCATTGCATTTAAAATACTACTATAATTACTACGTCTGCTGCTACTACTGTTACTACTAGTAGTACAGTGCATGGTAAATACAACTACAATTAATACTAATGCTGCTGCTGCTACCACTGCTACTACTAGTAGTAAATTGCATGGCAAATACAACTAATATTACTACAACTGCTGTTGCTACTACTGCTACTACTAATATGAATACCACTAGGCCAGAGCATGGCAAATCTACTACTACAATTGCTATTGCTGCTACTGCTACTACTACTACTTACCCAGGGCGTGCCAAATACAACTACTGTTACCACTACTGCTGCTACTACTGCTGCAACTACTACTGCTACTGTTTCTAATTCTACTGCTTTTGCTACTACTACTACTACTACTATCCCAGGGCACGGCAAATAATATTACTATTATTACTACTGCTGCTGCTGCTGCTACTACGGCTACTACTGCTATCAATACTACTAGCCAGTGCATGGCAAGTCTACTACTACTACTGCTATTGCTGCTACTTCCACTCCTACTACTGGCCAACTGCCAGGCAAATCTTCTACCACTTCTGCTGCTGCGATCACTGGTACTACTACAAATACTAGCCTATTGCATATCAAATACTACTAGTATTAACACTACTGCTGCTACTCCTCCTACTGCTGCTACGACTACTACTGCTGCTACTTTTTCTCTTAGTAGCCCAGTGCATGGAATATAGTACTTCTATAACTACGCTTATGTCTGCAGTTTATATTACTGCTACTACAACTGCTACTCCTAGTAGAGCAGTGCATGGCAAATACTACTACTACTACTACTTCTGCTGCTGCTGATACTACTGCTACTACTTCTGCTAGTACTAGTAGTCCAGTGCATGGCAAATACTACAACTATTACTACTACTGCTGCTGCTGATACTACTGCTACTACTACCATCAATACTACTAGCTCAGTGCATGGCAAATCTACTACTACTACTGCTATTGCTGCTACTTCCACTCCTACTACTGGCCCACTGCCAGGCAAATCTTCTACCACTTCTACTGCTGGTGCGACCACTAGTACTACTACAAATACTAGCCTATTGCATTGCAAATACTACTACTATTAACACTACTGCTGCTACTCCCACTACTGCTGCTACTCCTACTACTGCTGCTACTTGTACCCTTAGTAGCTCAGTGCATGGAGAATACTACTTGTATAACTACTCCTGTGTCTACTGTTTCTATTACTGCTACCACTGCAGCTACTACTAGTAGACCATTGCATGGCAAATACTACTACTATTACTACTGCTGCTGCTGCTGATACTTCTGCTACTACTTCTGCTAGTACTAGTAGTCCAGTGCATGGCAAATACTACTTCTATTATTACTACTGCTGCTACTGCTACTACTATCCATCCTACTAGCTCAGTGCATGGCAAATCTACTACTAGTACTTCTATTGCTACTACTGCTACTACTCCTAATGTCACACTGCAGGGCAACTCTGGTGCTACTACTACTGCTGCTGCGGTCAATTCTAATGCTGTTGCTCCCATTATTACTACTGCTACTACTAGTAGTCCAGTGCATGGCAAATACTACTACTATTACCACAACTGCTGCTACTACTACTGCTGCTGCTATTTCTACTACTACTACTAGTCCAGTGCATGGCAAACACTAGTGCTATTACTAATACTGCTGCTGCTGCTCCTCCTACTTCTACTATTACTGCTACTACTAGCAGTCCTTTGCATTGTAAATACTACTACTATTACTACTACTGCTGCTAGTACGGCTACTACAATGATCTATAATACTAACCCAGTGCATGGCAAATCTACTATTACTACTTCTATTGCGGCTACTGCTACTACTACTGCTAGACCAGTGCATGGCAGATACTACTACTATTACCACTATTGCTTCTACTTCTAGTACTGCTGCTTCTACTACGGCTGCTGCTTCTTCTACAGCTGCTGCTGCTACTACTACTCATCCTAGCTCTGTTCGTGGAAAATACTGCTACTACAACTGATGCTGATGCTGCTGCTACTACTGCCACTACTAATACCAATACTACTCGACCAGTGCATGGTAAATCTACTACTACCCTTGCTAGTGCTGCGACTGCTCCTACTAGTAGCAGCCCAGTGAATAGCAAATACTACTACTATTACCACTACTGCTGCTGCTATTACTACTGCAGCAACTAGTAGTGCTGCTGCTGCTGCTGCTACTACTACTATCTCCGTGCATGGCAAATACTTCTACTATTACTACTACTGCTGCTGCTGCTGCTACTACTACTACTACTCCTGCTACTGATAGTAGTGCAGTGCATGGCAAGTACTACTACTGTTTCTACTACTGCTGCTGCCACTTTTATTGCTGTCACTACCACTACTGCTACTACTAGTACTCCAGTGTATGGCAAATACTGCTTCTATTACTACTACTGCTGCCGTTGCTGCTACTGCTACTACTACTGCTACAACTTGCACCCAGTAAATTGCAAACATTACAACTATTACTTCTACTGCTGCTGCTGCTTCTACTGATACTACTGCTACTGCTTCTACTTCTCCTGCTGCTGCTTCTACTACTACCACTACTAGTCCCAGTGCAAGGTAAATAATACGATTATTACGACTACTGCTGCTTCTGCTAGTACTGCTGCTACTACTGCTACTACTGGTAGTCCAGTGCATGAAAAATACTCTTACTACTACTGCTGCAGCTGCTGCTACTACTGCTGCTACTACTGCTACTACTAGTGATCCAGTGCATGGCAAATACAACAAATATTACTACTACTGATGTTGCCTCTACTACTGCTAATACTACTATCAATGCTACTAGCCAGTGCATGGCAAATATACTACTACTGCTGCTATTGCTGCTACTTCCACTACTACTACTGGCCCACTGCTGGGCAAATCATCTGCCACTTCTACTGCTGCTGCTGCTACAACTACTACTACTACTACTACTACTAGCCCATTGCATCTCAAATACTACTACTATTACCACTACTGCTGTTAGTCCTACTACTGCTGCTAGTCCTATTACAGCCGCTACTTGTACTACTACTATCCCAGTGCACGGAATGTACTACTAGTAAAGCGACTCCTACGTCTGCTTTTTCTACTACTGCTTCTGCTACTGCTACTACTAGTAGACCAGTGTGTGGCAAATACTACTACTATTACTACTACTGCTGCTGCTGCTACTACTGCTACTACTACTGCTATTACTAGTAGTCCAGGGAATGGCAAATACTACTACTACTATCACTACTACTGCTGCTGCTGCTACTACTACTGCTCCTTCTACTGCAACTACTAGTAGTCCAGTCCTTGGCAAATACTACTACTATGACTATGACTGCTGCTAATGCTACCACTGCTACTACTACTAATCCTGTCCGTGGCAAATGCTACTCTATTACTACTACTGCTGCAGCAGCGGCTACTGCTACTACTAATATCAATACTACGAGTCCAGTGCGTGGCAAGTCTACCTCTACTGTTACTATTGCTGCTACTGCTACTACTACTTCTTACCCAGTGCATGGCAGATACTACTTCTATTACCACTGCTGCTGCTACCTCTACTGCTGCTGCTGCTATTACTATTACTACTTCTACTACTAGCACAGTGCGTGGCAAATAGTACTAGGATTACTACTACCGCTGCTGCTGTTGCTATGACTTCTAGTACTACTGCTACTACTAGTAATACAGTGTGTCACAAATACTATTCATACTACTACTGCTGCTGTTGCTACTACTACTATCAATACTACTAGCCCAGTGCATGGCCAATATACTACTACTACTGCTATAGCTGCTACTGCTACTACTACTAGTGGCCCACTGCAGGGCAAATCTGCTGCTACTCTTACTGCTGCTTATGCCACTTCTATTCCTGGTGCTACCTCTACTACTGCTGCTACTACTAGTAGTCTAGTGCATGGCAAATACTACTATTACTACTACTTCTGCTGCTGCTACTACTGCTACTACTAGTATCAATACTACTATCCCAGTGCATGGCAAATCTACTAGTACTACACCTATTAGTGCTAATGCTAATACTGCTACTTGCACACTGCAGGGCCAATCTGCTGCTACTACTACCGACGTTGCTGCTAATTCTACTTCTGCTGCTACCAATACAACTACTACTCCTAGTACCCCAGTGCATTTCAAATACTACCAATATTACCAGTACTGTTGCTACTACTACTGCTGCTGCTACTAGTACTATTACTAGCCCAGTCCATGCCAAATACTACGACTATTACCACTGCTGCTACTTCTGCTACTATTACTGCTCTTGCTCTTACGACTACTTCTGCTACTACTACTGCTACCGCTTCTAATTCTACTGTTGCTGCTACTACTACTAGCCCAGGGCATGGCAAATACTACTACTATTATTACTACTGCTGCTGCTGCTACTACTTCTACTAGTACTTCTATTACTTGTAGTCTAGTGCATGGGAAATACTACTTCTATTACTACTCCTGCTGCTGCTGCTACTACTGCTACTACTACTACCAATACTACTAGCTTAGTGCATGGGAAATCTGCTACTACTACTGCTGTATCTGCTACCGCTACTACTACTACTACTGGCCAGCTCCAGGGCAAATCTGCTGCTACTACTTCTGTTGCTGCTGCCACTTCTACTGCTCTTGCTACAACTACTACTACTGCTACTACTAGTAGTCCAGTGTATGGTAAATCCTAATACTACTAGTACTACTGCTGATGCAGCTTCTAGTGTTACTGCTACTACTGCTACTACTGCTAGTCCAGTGTATTGCAAATATTATTCTAATACTACTACTGCTGATGCTGCTACTACTGCTACTACTAATATCAATAGTACCAGCCAATTTCATGGCAAACCTACTACTACTCTTGCTATTGCTGCTGCTGCTACTACTACTGCTAACCCAGTGCATGGCAGATGCTACTACTATTACCACTACTGCTGCTGCTGCTGCTACTACTGCTGCTAATAGTAGTCCAGTGCGTTTCAAATACTACTAATATTACCACTACTGCCGCTGCTACTACTTCTACTACTACTATGAATATTACTAGCCCATTGCAAGGCAAATCTACTATTTCTACTTCTATTCCTAACACTTTTACTACTACTACTGGCCCAGTGCAGGGAAAATCTGCTGCTACTTCTAGTGCTGCCCCTGCCACTTCTATTGCTGCTGCTACAGCTACTACTATTACAACTATTGACTAGTGCATCAACAATACTACTACTATTAATATTACTGCTGCTTCTGGTGCTACTCCTGCTACTACTATTTGTCCAGTAAATGGCAAATACTACTACTCTTACTACTGCTTCTGATGCTGTTACTACTGCTACTGCTACCATCAATACTACTAGCCCAATCTATTACTCCTACTGCTATTGCTGCTTCTTGTCCTACTACTACTGCCAACTGCAGTGCAAGTTAGCTGCTACTACTACTGTTGCTGCTGTCACATCTACTGATGCTGACACCACTACTACTACTACGACGAATAGTCCACTGCATGGCAAATACTACTACAATTACCACTACTGGTTCTACTACAGCAGCTGCTATTTCTACTGCTGCTGCTACTACTAGCGTACTACTAGCCCAGTGCATGGCAAATGGTACTACTATTATTACTACTGCTGCTTCTGCTACTACTACTGCTAGTACTAGCAGTCCAGTGCATTTAAAATTCTACTACTATTTCTATTACTGCTGCTGCTACTACTGATGCTCCTACTACTGCTACTACTAGTAATCCAGTGCATGGCAAATATTATTAATAGTAATACTGCTGCTGCTGCTACTACTACTATAAATACTACTAGCCCAGTGCATGTCAAATATACTACTAATACTGCTATTCCTGCTTCCGCTACTATTACTACTGGCCCACTGCAGGGCAAATCTTCTGCTACTACTACTGCTTCTGCTGTCCGTTCTACTGCTGCTGCTTCCACTACTACTACAACTTCTACTAGTAGCCCAGCGCATGGCCAATACTACTACTATGATGATTACTGCTGCTACTACTAGTACTGCTGATGCTAATTTGATTGCTGCTGCTACTACTACTACTATTAGTTCAGTGTATGTCAAATACTAGTACTATTACTACTACCGCAGCTGCTGCTACTTCTGATACTACTTCTGCTACTACAGGTAGTGCAGTGAATGGCAAATACTATTAATACTACTGCTCAGGCTGCTGCTACTACTGCTACTACTACTGCTACTACTACTAGCACTGTTGCTGCTAATTCTACTGATGCTGCTGCTCTATGTGCTGCTACTACTACTACTAGTCAATGCATGGCAAATACTACTACTATTACTGCTTCTGCTGCTACTACTTCTGCTACTACTGCTACTATTAGTAGTCCAGTGTATATCAAATACTACTAGTATCACCACGACTGCTGCTACTACTTCGACTGCCGCTGCTACTTCTCCTGCTGCTCGTATTACTACAGCTACTACTAGCCCAGTGCGTGGTAAATACTACTACTATTACTACCACTGCTGCTTCTGCAGCTACTATTGCTACTACTACAAGTCCAGTGCATTGCAAACACATTGCTATTACTAGTAGTGCATTGCATTTAAAATACTACTATAATTACTACGTCTGCTGCTACTACTGTTACTACTAGTAGTACAGTGCATGGTAAATACAACTACAATTAATACTAATGCTGCTGCTGCTACCACTGCTACTACTAGTAGTAAATTGCATGGCAAATACAACTAATATTACTACAACTGCTGTTGCTACTACTGCTACTACTAATGTGAATACCACTAGGCCAGAGCATGGCAAATCTACTACTACAATTGCTATTGCTGCTACTGCTACTACTACTACTTACCCAGGGCGTACCAAATACAACTACTGTTACCACTACTGCTGCTACTACTGCTGCAACTACTACTGCTACTGTTTCTAATTCTACTGCTTTTGCTACTACTACTACTACTACTATCCCAGGGCATGGCAAATAATACTACTATTATTACTACTGCTGCTGCTGCTGCTACTACGGCTACTACTGCTATCAATACTACTAGCCAGTGCATGGCAAGTCTACTACTACTACTGCTATTGCTGCTACTTCCACTCCTACTACTGACCAACTGCCAGGCAAATCTTCTACCACTTCTGCTGCTGCGATCACTGGTACTACTACAAATACTAGCCTATTGCATATCAAATACTACTAGTATTAACACTACTGCTGCTACTCCTCCTACTGCTGCTACGACTACTACTGCTGCTACTTTTTCTCTTAGTAGCCCAGTGCATGGAATATAGTACTTCTATAACTACGCTTATGTCTGCAGTTTATATTACTGCTACTACAACTGCTACTCCTAGTAGAGCAGTGCATGGCAAATACTACTACTACTACTACTTCTGCTGCTGCTGATACTACTGCTACTACTTCTGCTAGTACTAGTAGTCCAGTGCATGGCAAATACTACAACTATTACTACTACTGCTGCTGCTGATACTACTGCTACTACTACCATCAATACTACTAGCTCAGTGCATGGCAAATCTACTACTACTACTGCTATTGCTGCTACTTCCACTCCTACTACTGGCCCACTGCCAGGCAAATCTTCTACCACTTCTACTGCTGGTGCGACCACTAGTACTACTACAAATACTAGCCTATTGCATTGCAAATACTACTACTATTAACACTACTACTGCTACTCCCACTACTGCTGCTACTCCTACTACTGCTGCTACTTGTACCCTTAGTAGCTCAGTGCATGGAGAATACTACTTGTATAACTACTCCTGTGTCTACTGTTTCTATTACTGCTACCACTGCAGCTACTACTAGTAGACCATTGCATGGCAAATACTACTACTATTACTACTGCTGCTGCTGCTGATTCTACTGCTACTACTTCTGCTAGTACTAGCAGTCCAGTGCATGGCAAATACTACTTCTATTATTACTACTGCTGCTACTGCTACTACTATCCATCCTACTAGCTCAGTGCATGGCAAATCTACTACTAGTACTTCTATTGCTACTACTGCTACTACTCCTAATGTCACACTGCAGGGCAACTCTGGTGCTACTACGACTGCTGCTGCGGTCAATTCTAATGCTATTGCTCCCATTATTACTACTGCTACTACTAGTAGTCCAGTGCATGGCAAATACTACTAATATTACTACTGCTGCTGCTGCTGATTCTACTGCTACTACTTCTGCTAGTACTAGCAGTCCAGTGCATGGCAAATACTACTTCTATTATTACTACTGCTGCTACTGCTACTACTATCCATCCTACTAGCTCAGTGCATGGCAAATCTAGTACTAGTACTTCTATTGCTACTACTGCTACTACACCTAATGTCACACTGCAGGGCAACTCTGGTGCTACTACTACTGCTGCTGCGGTCAATTCTAATGCTGTTGCTCCCATTATTACTACTGCTACTACTAGTAGTCCAGTGCATGGCAAATACTACTACTATTACCACAACTGCTGCTACTACTACTGCTGCTGCTATTTCTACTACTACTACTAGTCCAGTGCATGGCAAACACTAGTGCTATTACTAATACTGCTGCTGCTGCTCCTCCTACTTCTACTATTACTGCTACTACTAGCAGTCCTTTGCATTGCAAATACTACTAGTATTACTACTGCTGCTGCTAGTACTGCTACTACAATGATCTATAATACTAACCCAGTGCATGGCAAATCTACTATTACTACTTCTATTGCGGCTACTGCTACTACTACTGCTAGACCAGTGCATGGCAGATACTACTACTATTACCACTATTGCTTCTACTTCTAGTACTGCTGCTTCTACTACGGCTGCTGCTTCTTCTACAGCTGCTGCTGCTACTACTACTCATCCTAGCCCTGTTCGTGGAAAATACTGCTACTATTACTACTACTGATGCTGCTGCTACTACTGCCACTACTAATACCAATACTACTCGACCAGTGCATGGTAAATCTACTACTACCCTTGCTAGTGCTGTGACTGCTCCTACTAGTAGCAGCCCAGTGAATAGCAAATACTACTACTATTACCACTACTGCTGCTGCTATTACTACTGCAGCAACTAGTAGTGCTGCTGCTGCTGCTGCTACAACTACTATCTCCGTGCATGGCAAATACTTCTACTATTACTACTACTGCTGCTGCTGCTGCTACTACTACTACTCCTGCTACTGATAGTAGTGCAGTGCATGGCAAGTACTACTACTGTTTCTACTACTGCTGCTGCCACTTTTATTGCTGTCACTACCACTACTGCTACTACTAGTACCCCAGTGTATGGCAAATACTGCTTCTATTAATACTACTGCTGCCGTTGCTGCTACTGCTACTACTACTGCTACAACTTGCACCCAGTAAATTGCAAACATTACAACTATTACTTCTACTGCTGCTGCTGCTTCTACTGATACTACTGCTACTGCTTCTACTTCTCCTGCTGCTGCTTCTACTACTACCACTACTAGTCCCAGTGCAAGGTAAATAATACGATTATTACGACTACTGCTGCTTCTGCTAATACTGCTGCTACTACTGCTACTACTGGTAGTCCAGTGCATGAAAAATACTATTACTACTACTGCTGCAGCTGCTGCTACTACTGCTGCTACTACTGCTACTACTAGTGATCCAGTGCATGGCAAATACAACAAATATTACTACTACTGATGTTGCCTCTACTACTGCTAATACTACTATCAATGCTACTAGCCAGTGCATGGCAAATATACTACTACTGCTGCTATTGCTGCTACTTCCACTACTACTACTGGCCCACTGCTGGGCAAATCATCTGCCACTTCTACTGCTGCTGCTGCTACAACTACTACTACTACTACTACTACTAGCCCATTGCATCTCAAATACTACTACTATTACCACTACTGCTGTTAGTCCTACTACTCCTGCTAGTCCTATTACTGCTGCTACTTGTACTATTACTATCCCAGTGCACGGAATGTACTACTAGTAAAGCTACTCCTACGTCTGCTTTTTCTACTACTGCTTCTGCTACTGCTACTACTAGTAGACCAGTGTGTGGCAAATACTACTACTATTACTACTACTGCTGCTGCTGCTACTACTGCTACTACTACTGCTATTACTAGTAGTCCAGGGAATGGCAAATACTACTACTACTATCACTACTACTGCTGCTGCTGCTACTACTACTGCTCCTTCTACTGCAACTACTAGTAGTCCAGTCCTTGGCAAATACTACTACTATGACTATGACTGCTGCTAATGCTACCACTGCTACTACTACTAATCCTGTCCGTGGCAAATGCTACTCTATTACTACTACTGCTGCAGCAGCGGCTACTGCTACTACTAATATCAATACTACGAGCCCAGTGCATGGCAAGTCTACCTCTACTGTTACTATTGCTGCTACTGCTACTACTACATCTTACCCAGTGCATGGCAGATACTACTTCTATTACCACTGCTGCTGCTACCTCTACTGCTGCTGCAGCTACATCTACTGCTGCTGCTATTACTATTACTACTTCTACTACTAGCACAGTGCGTGGCAAATAGTACTAATATTACTACTACCGCTGCTGCTGTTGCTATGACTTCTAGTACTACTGCTACTACTAGTAATCCAGTGTGTCGCAAATACTATTCATACTACTACTGCTGCTGTTGCTACTACTACTATCAATACTACTAGCCCAGTGCATGGCCAATATACTACTACTACTGCTATAGCTGCTACTGCTACTACTACTAGTGGCCCACTGCAGGGCATATCTGCTGCTACTCTTACTGCTGCTTATGCCATTTCTATTCCTGGTGCTACCTCTACTACTGCTGCTACTACTAGTAGTCTAGTGCATGGCAAATACTACTATTACTACTACTTCTGCTGCTGCTACTACTGCTACTACTAGTATCAATACTACTATCCCAGTGCATGGCAAATCTACTAGTACTACACCTATTAGTGCTAATGCTAATACTGCTACTTGCACACTGCAGGGCCAATCTGCTGCTACTACTACCGACGTTGCTGCTAATTCTACTTCTGCTGCTACCAATACAACTACTACTCCTAGTACCCCAGTGCATTTCAAATACTACCAATATTACCAGTACTGTTGCTACTACTACTGCTGCTGCTACTAGTACTATTACTAGCCCAGTCCATGCCAAATACTACGACTATTACCACTGCTGCTACTTCTGCTACTATTACTGCTCTTGCTCTTACGACTACTTCTGCTACTACTACTGCTACCGCTTCTAATTCTACTGTTGCTGCTACTACTACTAGCCCAGGGCATGGCAAATACTACTACTATTATTACTACTGCTGCTGCTGCTACTACTTCTACTAGTACTTCTATTACTTGTAGTCTAGTGCATGGGAAATACTACTTCTATTACTACTCCTGCTGCTGCTGCTAATACTGCTACTACTACTCCCAATACTACTAGCTTAGTGCATGGGAAATCTGCTACTACTACTGCTGTATCTGCTACCGCTACTACTACTACTACTGGCCAGCTCCAGGGCAAATCTGCTGCTACTACTTCTGTTGCTGCTGCCACTTCTACTGCTCTTGCTACAACTACTACTACTGCTACTACTAGTAGTCCAGTGTATGGTAAATCCTAATACTACTAGTACTACTGCTGATGCAGCTTCTAGTGTTACTGCTACTACTGCTACTACTGCTAGTCCAGTGTATTGCAAATATTATTCTATTACTACTACTGCTGATGCTGCTACTACTGCTACTACTAATATCAATAGTACCAGCCAATTTCATGGCAAACCTACTACTACTCTTGCTATTGCTGCTGCTGCTACTACTACTGCTAACCCAGTGCATGGCAGATGCTACTACTATTACCACTACTGCTGCTGCTGCTGCTACTACTGCTGCCAATAGTAGTCCAGTGCGTGGCAAATACTACTAATATTACCACTACTGCCGCTGCTACTACTTCTACTACTACTATGAATATTACTAGCCCATTGCAAGGCAAATCTACTATTTCTACTTCTATTCCTAACACTTTTACTACTACTACTGGCCCAGTGCAGGGAAAATCTGCTGCTACTTCTAGTGCTGCCCCTGCCACTTCTATTGCTGCTGCTACAGCTACTACTATTACAACTATTGACTAGTGCATCAACAATACTACTACTATTAATATTACTGCTGCTTCTGGTGCTACTACTGCTACTACTATTTGTCCAGTAAATGGCAAATACTACTACTCTTACTACTGCTTCTGATGCTGTTACTACTGCTACTGCTACCATCAATACTACTAGCCCAATCTATTACTCCTACTGCTATTGCTGCTTCTTGTCCTACTACTACTGCCAACTGCAGTGCAAGTTAGCTGCTACTACTACTGTTGCTGCTGTCACATCTACTGATGCTGATCCCACTACTACTACTACGACGACTAGTCCAGTGCATGGCAAATACTACTACAATTACCACTACTGGTTCTACTACAGCAGCTGCTATTTCTACTGCTGCTGCTACTACTAGCGTACTACTAGCCCAGTGCATGGCAAATGGTACTACTATTATTACTACTGCTGCTTCTGCTACTACTACTGCTAGTACTAGCAGTCCAGTGCATTTAAAATTCTACTACTATTTCTATTACTGCTGCTGCTACTACTGATGCTCCTACTACTGCTACTACTAGTAATCCAGTGCATGGCAAATATTATTAATAGTAATACTGCTGCTGCTGCTACTACTACTATAAATACTACTAGCCCAGTGCATGTCAAATATACTACTAATACTGCTATTCCTGCTTCCGCTACTATTACTACTGGCCCACTGCAGGGCAAATCTTCTGCTACTACTACTGCTTCTGCTGTCCGTTCTACTGCTGCTGCTTCCACTACTACTACAACTTCTACTAGTAGCCCAGCGCATGGCCAATACTACTACTATGATGATTACTGCTGCTACTACTAGTACTGCTGATGCTAATTTGATTGCTGCTGCTACTACTACTACTATTAGTTCAGTGTATGTCAAATACTAGTACTATTACTACTACCGCAGCTGCTGCTACTTCTGATACTACTTCTGCTACTACAGGTAGTGCAGTGAATGGCAAATACTATTAATACTACTGCTCAGGCTGCTGCTACTACTGCTAATACTACTGCTACTACTACTAGCACTGTTGCTGCTAATTCTACTGATGCTGCTGCTCTATGTGCTGCTACTACTACTACTAGTCAATGCATGGCAAATACTACTACTATTACTGCTTCTGCTGCTACTACTTCTGCTACTACTGCTACTATTAGTAGTCCAGTGTATATCAAATACTACTAGTATCACCACGACTGCTGCTACTACTTCGACTGCCGCTGCTACTTCTCCTGCTGCTCGTATTACTACAGCTACTACTAGCCCAGTGCGTGGTAAATACTACTACTATTACTACCACTGCTGCTTCTGCAGCTACTATTGCTACTACTACAAGTCCAGTGCATTGCAAACACATTGCTATTACTAGTAGTGCATTGCATTTAAAATACTACTATAATTACTACGTCTGCTGCTACTACTGTTACTACTAGTAGTACAGTGCATGGTAAATACAACTACAATTAATACTAATGCTGCTGCTGCTACCACTGCTACTACTAGTAGTAAATTGCATGGCAAATACAACTAATATTACTACAACTGCTGTTGCTACTACTGCTACTACTAATATGAATACCACTAGGCCAGAGCATGGCAAATCTACTACTACAATTGCTATTGCTGCTACTGCTACTACTACTACTTACCCAGGGCGTGCCAAATACAACTACTGTTACCACTACTGCTGCTACTACTGCTGCAACTACTACTGCTACTGTTTCTAATTCTACTGCTTTTACTACTATTACTACTAGTACTACTATCCCAGGGCACGGCAAATAATACTACTATTATTACTACTGCTGCTGCTGCTGCTACTACGGCTACTACTGCTATCAATACTACTAGCCAGTGCATGGCAAGTCTACTACTACTACTGCTATTGCTGCTACTTCCACTCCTACTACTGGCCAACTGCCAGGCAAATCTTCTACCACTTCTGCTGCTGCAATCACTGGTACTACTACAAATACTAGCCTATTGCATATCAAATACTACTAGTATTAACACTACTGCTGCTACTCCTCCTACTGCTGCTACGACTACTACTGCTGCTACTTTTTCTCTTAGTAGCCCAGTGCATGGAATATAGTACTTCTATAACTATGCTTATGTCTGCAGTTTATATTACTGCTACTACAACTGCTACTCCTAGTAGACCAGTGCATGGCAAATACTACTACTACTACTACTTCTGCTGCTGCTGATACTACTGCTACTACTTCTGCTAGTACTAGTAGTCCAGTGCATGGCAAATACTACAACTATTACTACTACTGCTGCTGCTGATACTACTGCTACTACTACCATCAATACTACTAGCTCAGTGCATGGCAAATCTACTACTACTACTGCTATTGCTGCTACTTCCACTCCTACTACTGGCCCACTGCCAGGCAAATCTTCTACCACTTCTACTGCTGGTGCAACCACTAGCACTACTACAAATACTAGCCTATTGCATTGCAAATATTACTACTATTAACACTACTGCTGCTACTCCCACTACTGCTGCTACTCCTACTACTGCTGCTACTTGTACCCTTAGTAGCTCAGTGCATGGAGAATACTACTTGTATAACTACTCCTGTGTCTACTGTTTCTATTACTGCTACCACTGCAGCTACTACTAGTAGACCATTGCATGGCAAATACTACTACTATTACTACTGCTGCTGCTGCTGATACTTCTGCTACTACTTCTGCTAGTACTAGTAGTCCAGTGCATGGCAAATACTACTTCTATTATTACTACTGCTGCTACTGCTACTACTATCCATCCTACTAGCTCAGTGCATGGCAAATCTACTACTAGTACTTCTATTGCTACTACTGCTACTACTCCTAATGTCACACTGCAGGGCAACTCTTGTGCTACTACTACTGCTGCTGCGGTCAATTCTAATGCTGTTGCTCCCATTATTACTACTGCTACTACTAGTAGTCCAGTGCATGGCAAATACTACTACTATTACCACAACTGCTGCTACTACTACTGCTGCTGCTATTTCTACTACTACTACTAGTCCAGTGCATGGCAAACACTAGTGCTATTACTAATACTGCTGCTGCTGCTCCTCCTACTTCTACTATTACTGCTACTACTAGCAGTCCTTTGCATTGTAAATACTACTACTATTACTACTACTGCTGCTAGTACGGCTACTACAATGATCTATAATACTAACCCAGTGCATGACAAATCTACTATTCCTACTTCTATTGCGGCTACTGCTACTACTACTGCTAGACCAGTGCATGGCAGATACTACTACTATTACCACTATTGCTTCTACTTCTAGTACTGCTGCTTCTACTACGTCTGCTGCTTCTTCTACAGCTGCTGCTGCTACTACTACTCATCCTAGCTCTGTTCGTGGAAAATACTGCTACTACAACTGATGCTGATGCTGCTGCTACTACTGCCACTACTAATACCAATACTACTCGACCAGTGCATGGTAAATCTACTACTACCCTTGCTAGTGCTGTGACTGCTCCTACTAGTAGCAGCCCAGTGAATAGCAAATACTACTACTATTACCACTACTGCTGCTGCTATTACTACTGCAGCAACTAGTAGTGCTGCTGCTGCTGCTGCTACTACTACTATCTCCGTGCATGGCAAATACTTCTACTATTACTACTACTGCTGCTGCTGCTGCTACTACTACTACTACTCCTGCTACTGATAGTAGTGCAGTGCATGGCAAGTACTACTACTGTTTCTACTACTGCTGCTGCCACTTTTATTGCTGTCACTACCACTACTGCTACTACTAGTACTCCAGTGTATGGCAAATACTGCTTCTATTACTACTACTGCTGCCGTTGCTGCTACTGCTACTACTACTGCTACAACTTGCACCCAGTAAATTGCAAACATTACAACTATTACTTCTACTGCTGCTGCTGCTTCTACTGATACTACTGCTACTGCTTCTACTTCTCCTGCTGCTGCTTCTACTACTACCACTACTAGTCCCAGTGCAAGGTAAATAATACGATTATTACGACTACTGCTGCTTCTGCTAGTACTGCTGCTACTACTGCTACTACTGGTAGTCCAGTGCATGAAAAATACTATTACTACTACTGCTGCAGCTGCTGCTACTACTGCTGCTACTACTGCTACTACTAGTGATCCAGTGCATGGCAAATACAACAAATATTACTACTACTGATGTTGCCTCTACTACTGCTAATACTACTATCAATGCTACTAGCCAGTGCATGGCAAATATACTACTACTGCTGCTATTGCTGCTACTTCCACTACTACTACTGGCCCACTGCTGGGCAAATCATCTGCCACTTCTACTGCTGCTGCTGCTACAACTACTACTACTACTACTACTACTAGCCCATTGCATCTCAAATACTACTACTATTACCACTACTGCTGTTAGTCCTACTACTCCTGCTAGTCCTATTACTGCTGCTACTTGTACTATTACTATCCCAGTGCACGGAATGTACTACTAGTAAAGCTACTCCTACGTCTGCTTTTTCTACTACTGCTTCTGCTACTGCTACTACTAGTAGACCAGTGTGTGGCAAATACTACTACTATTACTACTACTGCTGCTGCTGCTACTACTGCTACTACTACTGCTATTACTAGTAGTCCAGGGAATGGCAAATACTACTACTACTATCACTACTACTGCTGCTGCTGCTACTACTACTGCTCCTTCTACTGCAACTACTAGTAGTCCAGTCCTTGGCAAATACTACTACTATGACTATGACTGCTGCTAATGCTACCACTGCTACTACTACTAATCCTGTCCGTGGCAAATGCTACTCTATTACTACTACTGCTGCAGCAGCGGCTACTGCTACTACTAATATCAATACTACGAGTCCAGTGCGTGGCAAGTCTACCTCTACTGTTACTATTGCTGCTACTGCTACTACTACTTCTTACCCAGTGCATGGCAGATACTACTTCTATTACCACTGCTGCTGCTACCTCTACTGCTGCTGCAGCTACATCTACTGCTGCTGCTATTACTATTACTACTTCTACTACTAGCACAGTGCGTGGCAAATAGTACTAATATTACTACTACCGCTGCTGCTGTTGCTATGACTTCTAGTACTACTGCTACTACTAGTAATCCAGTGTGTCGCAAATACTATTCATACTACTACTGCTGCTGTTGCTACTACTACTATCAATACTACTAGCCCAGTGCATGGCCAATATACTACTACTACTGCTATAGCTGCTACTGCTACTACTACTAGTGGCCCACTGCAGGGCATATCTGCTGCTACTCTTACTGCTGCTTATGCCATTTCTATTCCTGGTGCTACCTCTACTACTGCTGCTACTACTAGTAGTCTAGTGCATGGCAAATACTACTATTACTACTACTTCTGCTGCTGCTACTACTGCTACTACTAGTATCAATATTACTATCCCAGTGCATGGCAAATCTACTAGTACTACACCTATTAGTGCTAATGCTAATACTGCTACTTGCACACTGCAGGGCCAATCTGCTGCTACTACTACCGACGTTGCTGCTAATTCTACTTCTGCTGCTACCAATACAACTACTACTCCTAGTACCCCAGTGCATTTCAAATACTACCAATATTACCAGTACTGTTGCTACTACTACTGCTGCTGCTACTAGTACTATTACTAGCCCAGTCCATGCCAAATACTACGACTATTACCACTGCTGCTACTTCTGCTACTATTACTGCTCTTGCTCTTACGACTACTTCTGCTACTACTACTGCTACCGCTTCTAATTCTACTGTTGCTGCTACTACTACTAGCCCAGGGCATGGCAAATACTACTACTATTATTACTACTGCTGCTGCTGCTACTACTTCTACTAGTACTTCTATTACTTGTAGTCTAGTGCATGGGAAATACTACTTCTATTACTACTCCTGCTGCTGCTGCTAATACTGCTACTACTACTCCCAATACTACTAGCTTAGTGCATGGGAAATCTGCTACTACTACTGCTGTATCTGCTACCGCTACTACTACTACTACTGGCCAGCTCCAGGGCAAATCTGCTGCTACTACTTCTGTTGCTGCTGCCACTTCTACTGCTCTTGCTACAACTACTACTACTGCTACTACTAGTAGTCCAGTGTATGGTAAATCCTAATACTACTAGTACTACTGCTGATGCAGCTTCTAGTGTTACTGCTACTACTGCTACTACTGCTAGTCCAGTGTATTGCAAATATAATTCTATTACTACTACTGCTGATGCTGCTACTACTGCTACTACTAATATCAATAGTACCAGCCAATTTCATGGCAAACCTACTACTACTCTTGCTATTGCTGCTGCTGCTACTACTACTGCTAACCCAGTGCATGGCAGATGCTACTACTATTACCACTACTGCTGCTGCTGCTGCTACTACTGCTGCCAATAGTAGTCCAGTGCGTGGCAAATACTACTAATATTACCACTACTGCCGCTGCTACTACTTCTACTACTACTATGAATATTACTAGCCCATTGCAAGGCAAATCTACTATTTCTACTTCTATTCCTAACACTTTTACTACTACTACTGGCCCAGTGCAGGGAAAATCTGCTGCTACTTCTAGTGCTGCCCCTGCCACTTCTATTGCTGCTGCTACAGCTACTACTATTACAACTATTGACTAGTGCATCAACAATACTACTACTATTAATATTACTGCTGCTTCTGGTGCTACTACTGCTACTACTATTTGTCCAGTAAATGGCAAATACTACTACTCTTACTACTGCTTCTGATGCTGTTACTACTGCTACTGCTACCATCAATACTACTAGCCCAATCTATTACTCCTACTGCTATTGCTGCTTCTTGTCCTACTACTACTGCCAACTGCAGTGCAAGTTAGCTGCTACTACTACTGTTGCTGCTGTCACATCTACTGATGCTGATCCCACTACTACTACTACGACGACTAGTCCAGTGCATGGCAAATACTACTACAATTACCACTACTGGTTCTACTACAGCAGCTGCTATTTCTACTGCTGCTGCTACTACTAGCGTACTACTAGCCCAGTGCATGGCAAATGGTACTACTATTATTACTACTGCTGCTTCTGCTACTACTACTGCTAGTACTAGCAGTCCAGTGCATTTAAAATTCTACTACTATTTCTATTACTGCTGCTGCTACTACTGATGCTCCTACTACTGCTACTACTAGTAATCCAGTGCATGGCAAATATTATTAATAGTAATACTGCTGCTGCTGCTACTACTACTATAAATACTACTAGCCCAGTGCATGTCAAATATACTACTAATACTGCTATTCCTGCTTCCGCTACTATTACTACTGGCCCACTGCAGGGCAAATCTTCTGCTACTACTACTGCTTCTGCTGTCCGTTCTACTGCTGCTGCTTCCACTACTACTACAACTTCTACTAGTAGCCCAGCGCATGGCCAATACTACTACTATGATGATTACTGCTGCTACTACTAGTACTGCTGATGCTAATTTGATTGCTGCTGCTACTACTACTACTATTAGTTCAGTGTATGTCAAATACTAGTACTATTACTACTACCGCAGCTGCTGCTACTTCTGATACTACTTCTGCTACTACAGGTAGTGCAGTGAATGGCAAATACTATTAATACTACTGCTCAGGCTGCTGCTACTACTGCTAATACTACTGCTACTACTACTAGCACTGTTGCTGCTAATTCTACTGATGCTGCTGCTCTATGTGCTGCTACTACTACTACTAGTCAATGCATGGCAAATACTACTACTATTACTGCTTCTGCTGCTACTACTTCTGCTACTACTGCTACTATTAGTAGTCCAGTGTATATCAAATACTACTAGTATCACCACGACTGCTGCTACTACTTCGACTGCCGCTGCTACTTCTCCTGCTGCTCGTATTACTACAGGTACTACTAGCCCAGTGCGTGGTAAATACTACTACTATTACTACCACTGCTGCTTCTGCAGCTACTATTGCTACTACTACAAGTCCAGTGCATTGCAAACACATTGCTATTACTAGTAGTGCATTGCATTTAAAATACTACTATAATTACTACGTCTGCTGCTACTACTGTTACTACTAGTAGTACAGTGCATGGTAAATACAACTACAATTAATACTAATGCTGCTGCTGCTACCACTGCTACTACTAGTAGTAAATTGCATGGCAAATACAACTAATATTACTACAACTGCTGTTGCTACTACTGCTACTACTAATGTGAATACCACTAGGCCAGAGCATGGCAAATCTACTACTACAATTGCTATTGCTGCTACTGCTACTACTACTACTTACCCAGGGCGTACCAAATACAACTACTGTTACCACTACTGCTGCTACTACTGCTGCAACTACTACTGCTACTGTTTCTAATTCTACTGCTTTTGCTACTACTACTACTACTACTATCCCAGGGCATGGCAAATAATACTACTATTATTACTACTGCTGCTGCTGCTGCTACTACGGCTACTACTGCTATCAATACTACTAGCCAGTGCATGGCAAGTCTACTACTACTACTGCTATTGCTGCTACTTCCACTCCTACTACTGGCCAACTGCCAGGCAAATCTTCTACCACTTCTGCTGCTGCGATCACTGGTACTACTACAAATACTAGCCTATTGCATATCAAATACTACTAGTATTAACACTACTGCTGCTACTCCTCCTACTGCTGCTACGACTACTACTGCTGCTACTTTTTCTCTTAGTAGCCCAGTGCATGGAATATAGTACTTCTATAACTACGCTTATGTCTGCAGTTTATATTACTGCTACTACAACTGCTACTCCTAGTAGAGCAGTGCATGGCAAATACTACTACTACTACTACTTCTGCTGCTGCTGATACTACTGCTACTACTTCTGCTAGTACTAGTAGTCCAGTGCATGGCAAATACTACAACTATTACTACTACTGCTGCTGCTGATACTACTGCTACTACTACCATCAATACTACTAGCTCAGTGCATGGCAAATCTACTACTACTACTGCTATTGCTGCTACTTCCACTCCTACTACTGGCCCACTGCCAGGCAAATCTTCTACCACTTCTACTGCTGGTGCGACCACTAGTACTACTACAAATACTAGCCTATTGCATTGCAAATACTACTACTATTAACACTACTACTGCTACTCCCACTACTGCTGCTACTCCTACTACTGCTGCTACTTGTACCCTTAGTAGCTCAGTGCATGGAGAATACTACTTGTATAACTACTCCTGTGTCTACTGTTTCTATTACTGCTACCACTGCAGCTACTACTAGTAGACCATTGCATGGCAAATACTACTACTATTACTACTGCTGCTGCTGCTGATTCTACTGCTACTACTTCTGCTAGTACTAGCAGTCCAGTGCATGGCAAATACTACTTCTATTATTACTACTGCTGCTACTGCTACTACTATCCATCCTACTAGCTCAGTGCATGGCAAATCTACTACTAGTACTTCTATTGCTACTACTGCTACTACTCCTAATGTCACACTGCAGGGCAACTCTGGTGCTACTACGACTGCTGCTGCGGTCAATTCTAATGCTATTGCTCCCATTATTACTACTGCTACTACTAGTAGTCCAGTGCATGGCAAATACTACTAATATTACTACTGCTGCTGCTGCTGATTCTACTGCTACTACTTCTGCTAGTACTAGCAGTCCAGTGCATGGCAAATACTACTTCTATTATTACTACTGCTGCTACTGCTACTACTATCCATCCTACTAGCTCAGTGCATGGCAAATCTAGTACTAGTACTTCTATTGCTACTACTGCTACTACACCTAATGTCACACTGCAGGGCAACTCTGGTGCTACTACTACTGCTGCTGCGGTCAATTCTAATGCTGTTGCTCCCATTATTACTACTGCTACTACTAGTAGTCCAGTGCATGGCAAATACTACTACTATTACCACAACTGCTGCTACTACTACTGCTGCTGCTATTTCTACTACTACTACTAGTCCAGTGCATGGCAAACACTAGTGCTATTACTAATACTGCCGCTGCTGCTCCTCCTACTTCTACTATTACTGCTACTACTAGCAGTCCTTTGCATTGCAAATACTACTAGTATTACTACTGCTGCTGCTAGTACTGCTACTACAATGATCTATAATACTAACCCAGTGCATGGCAAATCTACTATTACTACTTCTATTGCGGCTACTGCTACTACTACTGCTAGACCAGTGCATGGCAGATACTACTACTATTACCACTATTGCTTCTACTTCTAGTACTGCTGCTTCTACTACGGCTGCTGCTTCTTCTACAGCTGCTGCTGCTACTACTACTCATCCTAGCCCTGTTCGTGGAAAATACTGCTACTATTACTACTACTGATGCTGCTGCTACTACTGCCACTACTAATACCAATACTACTCGACCAGTGCATGGTAAATCTACTACTACCCTTGCTAGTGCTGTGACTGCTCCTACTAGTAGCAGCCCAGTGAATAGCAAATACTACTACTATTACCACTACTGCTGCTGCTATTACTACTGCAGCAACTAGTAGTGCTGCTGCTGCTGCTGCTACAACTACTATCTCCGTGCATGGCAAATACTTCTACTATTACTACTACTGCTGCTGCTGCTGCTACTACTACTACTCCTGCTACTGATAGTAGTGCAGTGCATGGCAAGTACTACTACTGTTTCTACTACTGCTGCTGCCACTTTTATTGCTGTCACTACCACTACTGCTACTACTAGTACCCCAGTGTATGGCAAATACTGCTTCTATTAATACTACTGCTGCCGTTGCTGCTACTGCTACTACTACTGCTACAACTTGCACCCAGTAAATTGCAAACATTACAACTATTACTTCTACTGCTGCTGCTGCTTCTACTGATACTACTGCTACTGCTTCTACTTCTCCTGCTGCTGCTTCTACTACTACCACTACTAGTCCCAGTGCAAGGTAAATAATACGATTATTACGACTACTGCTGCTTCTGCTAATACTGCTGCTACTACTGCTACTACTGGTAGTCCAGTGCATGAAAAATACTATTACTACTACTGCTGCAGCTGCTGCTACTACTGCTGCTACTACTGCTACTACTAGTGATCCAGTGCATGGCAAATACAACAAATATTACTACTACTGATGTTGCCTCTACTACTGCTAATACTACTATCAATGCTACTAGCCAGTGCATGGCAAATATACTACTACTGCTGCTATTGCTGCTACTTCCACTACTACTACTGGCCCACTGCTGGGCAAATCATCTGCCACTTCTACTGCTGCTGCTGCTACAACTACTACTACTACTACTACTACTAGCCCATTGCATCTCAAATACTACTACTATTACCACTACTGCTGTTAGTCCTACTACTCCTGCTAGTCCTATTACTGCTGCTACTTGTACTATTACTATCCCAGTGCACGGAATGTACTACTAGTAAAGCTACTCCTACGTCTGCT